>NC_055669.1:3297812-3597812 GCF_017976325.1 Chelmon rostratus | reverse complement strand
AGAAAGTCAGAGAACAGTTCAGAATGTCAGCACAAGGTGGCAGGAGTGAGTGTCCAAACATGAATGACCCCTCTCCATTTGTGACCCTCCACTGAAAGTCAAAAAGTTTTATGACAGATATTGATTGGCTATGCATAATGTTAATATGGTCAACACGTTCTAATTGCAGTTTGTTCTAATGCAAATGTGTGTGTGTGTGTGGGTGTGTGTGTGGGTGTGTGTGTGAGACCTTGTATTGTATTGCTCATGTTGGTTGTGGGAACATAAATCATTAAATTTTAGGGTGAAGACTTGAGTTAAGTTAGACTTTGGGTTAGGCAAGTACTGGTTATGGCTATGTTCTGGGTCTCCCAGAAATAAATGTAAGTCTATGTAATGTCCCCAAAAATGATGGAAACACAACTGTGTGGGTGCGTGCATGTGTGTGTGTGTGTGTGTGTGTGTGTGTGTGTGTGTATTACTCATGTAGTGGGGACATTATGAGGAATTCACCAGTGAAATGTGGTGAATTTCAAGTATTGACTTACACACTGTATGACAAGTCTTCCCTCTGCCGGAAATAAATGAGGAATATACACATTAATTTGAATGCACTTTGCTTTATTCTACAGAGTTACAGTAATTTGAAGACAAAATGGGACTGCAGCACAGGAGATGCCAAAGGTCTTAGGTGGCCGTCTGTGAGTTTCACTCCTCATCTAGCCCTTTCTGTGATGAAGAATAATAAGAGAGTAGACAATGACAGACAGATAAGTGACAGACAACCAACAGGACTCAACAAGTGTTACATGTGGTAGAACAAATCTAACTAACTAAATCACTAACTAGCTGTTACAAATGGACATGGATGTGACAAGTTAGTGATTGTGACAGTAATTTTCACATGAAAAAGGATAATTTTACTATTAGAATCCCTGAAGTATGTTATCTTGAACATAAATTATTTGAAGTATTTGAAAATTCAGGTTGATTTTGGTAGATTGGTTGAATCTAAACAATGCAGCACCGAATTTGTTTGGAGGAAAGGTAAGATGTTGGATCAAGCCTTTTGTTTGTTGACACTAAAAGCTGATTCCAAGCCAGAGTTCAGTGGAAATTGTTATACAGTGAAGTCTTTTTTTTTTAGACATTTAATCCTTTAAAATAGAAGGTTAACAAAAATGCAGGTTAAATATACCAACACAGCCACATCAGCGTGTTCCACCCACTGCATCAGGGCTAATTAATACTAGAAAACTGTCCACAAGCAGGAACAAACATTAACGCGTACTAAGTGCTAAGACAGTCATCTAGAGATTTATCAAACCATTAATTTTTGTCATTATTTGGAACTATATATTATTATATTATTACCCCCCCCACACACACACACACACAAAAATAATATTTGTCTCAAAAAATTATATGTAGCAATTTACACATTTTTAACATTTTATTTAGCATTAGAATTGTCAAGATGCCTTCCAAGTGTCAAAAATGCAGTACTACTAACCTATTACTTTGCACTAATACAACTTAACAAATTCATAATGAAACAAAATTCAAAATAAAATTGATCTATACAAAGCCTGGTCTGGTTTATTTAATCTCATTAAAAATGATGAACAGTTCTGTAATTACTGATTGCGCTTAAATTAAACACAGTTTAAATGAATTACGTTGAAATGATGAATGACGATGAAAGAATGATGATGATGAAAAATATATTCGCAGTGGGACAGTATATGAAGTGTTGCATTGAAATCTACAGTAGCTTCTTACCTTTGAGCCCACATCACGGCTCTTGGCACGGAGCTTGTTGACCTGAGACTCAGCGATGTCAGCTCGCTCTTCAGCCTCGTCCAGCTCATGCTGCAGTTTACGGAACTTGCTCAGATGAGTATTGGCCTGCTCTTCCTGCAGGATTCAACAAAAACATCAGCCAAAAATGGTAATACAACGGCAGTCTCATTGTATAGCTTGAAAAAACTTGAGTCTGTAGCTTGCCAACTAGGTGTAAAACAATTGACATTCCCACACACTCAAAGGGAAGTAAATTTGGATGAATCCTGAGCCGACACTTACAGCCTCCTCAGCAGATCTCTTGTAGGCTTTGACCTTCAGCTGAAGTTTGTCAACCAGGTCCTGCAGACGCACAGTATTCTTGCGGTCTTCCTCAGTCTGAGTAAATCAAAGCAATACGAAAGAGACAAGTTTAATAATAATACTAGAAAGTACTAGAAGTAGTATTCACTTCAATTAGCATCTTTATTTTACATATAGTGTGCATGGTAAAAAGATGCCTATTAATTGTATATGTGTGGATGAAAATACAGACCATTGTCACTATTTATGGTTATAACCATAATCTGTTTGTAGTAATGGGTAAAATAAATAACCTGGTATGTGAGCTCCTTGATGCGTCTCTCATATTTACGAATTCCCTTCACTGCTTCACTGCTCTTCTTCTGCTCCAACTCCACCTCATTCTCCAGCTCCCTCACCTGAAAACATGAGAAAAATCATTTTTTGGAAATTGACTGGGAACACAGGGAAATAAGCTCAAAGCTGCGTTAATCTATATATTTTATTGAAATAAGTAAGTAAGATGCGAAAGGTTGCAAATTCATGGAGAAATATCAGCCAACTCTGCAGCTCTATGGAGCTTTTTAGACAATTTTAGCACACTGTTTTGGTTTTATGGCACTCTAATAAACCTATTATACAGTACCTGCCTATAATCAAACACCAGAAAGACATTAGGAACTACCTGGTGAAAAAATTTGGTCTTCTACCAAACTAAAGACATATATATTTTCCTCAGGATTTGGTGGAGACCAAACCAGAGTTTAAACCCGAAGGAATGGTGAACATTTTTATATTTTCCAGGTGTCCATTAACAGCACTGATGTGATGATTATGTTGTTCAGTGTCTGCTGGATGTACAAGAAGGTTTGTATTACCCAAAACAAATTGTAAAGCAGTAATGGGTCAGGGTTTTTGCCTTGTTTTGGAGTTCAAAATGTAATACAACAGCTTTAAAAATAAAAAAGTAACGTTGGTCTCACCAGTGTATGTGTGATATTTGTATACAGACAAATTTTTCTTACCCTGGCCTCGAGCTTCTGCACCTGCTTCTTGCCTCCCTTCATGGCGATCTGTTCAGCTTCATCCAGACGGTGCTGCAGATCTTTGATGGTTTGCTCCATGTTCTTCTTCATGCGCTCCAGGTGAGCGCTGGTGTCCTGCTCTTTCTTCAGCTCCTCTGCCATCATGGCAGCATCAGTAATGGCCTTCTTGGCCTTTTCCTCTGCGTTTCTGCACTCCTGCACCGCTTCCTCCACTTCAGTCTGAAGCTGAGAAGCATCAGCCTCCAGTTTCTTCTTCTGGTTTATCAGGCCAGTGTTCTACAGATTTTTGAGATGTGAGATTTGAAAATGTGTTAAAATATTTATGCTTTTGTGATCTTTATAATGTCCAAGAAAACCAGTCAGTCATCTGTGGTGGTTGCGATAAATCATTTGGTCTCACCTGTGAGTGCAGCAGCTGCACCCTCTCACTAACATCCAGCAGCTCTTGCTCAGCAAGTTTGCGACCTCTCTCAGTTTGCTCCAGAGCAGCCCTGAGCTCCTCCAGTTCAGCCTGAAGCAGGTTGTTGCGCCTCTCAACAATGGCAATGTTCTCTTTAAGATCATCGTTGGCCCGAACAGACTCATCTAGCTGAATTTGGCAGTCCTTAATGGAATGACATTAAACATGACAACAACATGTTTATAATCAGTTCAAATTTGAAACATCTTGAGAAAGTGAGCCTGTCCTTTGGCAGTTTACCTTCAAATGTGCATGAAGAGATTTAAGTTGTTTCTGGGCCTCAGCTGCCTGCCTGTTGGCCTGGCTCAGCTGGATCTCCATCTCATTGAGGTCTCCCTCCATTTTCTTCTTCAAACGGAGGGCCTCATTCCTGCTGCGACACTCAGCTTCAAGAGAGCTCTGCAGGGTGTCAATTGTCCTCTGCAGGTTCCTCTTGCACTGCTCCATCTCCTCATCTTTCTCAGCAAGTTTGCGTTCAATATCAGCTTTAATTTGATTGAACTCTAGCTGGGCTCTCAGAATCTTACCCTCTTCATGCTCCAGGGAGGCCTGTTGGACAGGAGGGTACAGAGTTACCCTTAGCAGCAGAGGGTTTTACTCAGAAATGTTTCCTCAGCTACCTCAGCTTCCTACCTCAGCTTCCTCAAGAGCAGACTGAATCTCATTCTTCTCCTGTTCCAGTTGTTTCCGTAATTTCTCCAGCTCATGGATGCTCTTTCCTCCCTCACCAAGTTGCTCAGTAAGGTCAGAAATCTCCTCTGTGGAATATCAAGCAGTGTGGTAAAGATAGCTTTACAATTTCCTTTGTATGTATGTCGGCAGAAACCTGGACACAAAGCCAGGAAGTGGAGCTTACCCTGCAAGTTCTTATTCTCTCTCTTCATGGTCTCCAGATGATCCAGAGACTCCTCATAAGAGTTCTTCAGTTTGAAGAGCTCGGTGCTCAGAGCCCTGGCCTCTTTCTGGGAGCTCTCCAGCTCACACTGAGACTCTTCGTACTTTTGCTTCCACTCAGACAGGACCTACAGTGGTTAGAAAGGCCAGCAATAAGTGTACATGTGCCAGAACGTATGAAGTTCACTCTTCCGAACCAAATTTGCCAAGTAGGTATTAGTTAATGTTAACAGTTTCTGTTAACATTGACCTGTCTTTAGCAACCCCGTTTAAATTTAAGTGAGGGTTCCCTATAGTATCCTGTAGTTGTATTGGGCAGCCCCAAGATGTGAATGTGTGTAAACGTGAAGCTGGGTGCTACTAGAAATTGCAAGTTAAAATGATTTCTGCTGGTTCAACGGTTCAGATTGATACTTTTGGTGCTTACTGCTGCTTTTGGTGCACAAATACTTCATAGTACTTCACCTTATCAAAGTTTCTTTGCTTCTTGTCCAGAGCAGCAGCAGCAGCATTAGACCTCTCCACATCCACCATGAGATCTTCAATCTCATTCTGCAGCCTGTGTTTGGTCTTCTCCAGAGAGGAACATTTGGCATTCACTGCTTCAACAGCCTCTTCAGCCTCCTGCAGACGCTGAGCCAGCTTTTTCCTTTAGAAATCAATCATTCAAATAATTTAATGT
The DNA here is from genome assembly GCF_017976325.1 of Chelmon rostratus. NCBI lineage: Eukaryota > Metazoa > Chordata > Actinopteri > Chaetodontiformes > Chaetodontidae > Chelmon > Chelmon rostratus. The sequence goes on along the minus strand of NC_055669.1, from coordinate 3,592,666 downwards.
CCCTTCAGCTTGTTGTATAAATTATAATAAATTCAACTAATGTGAGTGGCTGCTCGATCATCTAACAGACAAACTTTTTGTTCGTCTTACATTTTAGTAGGAACATAAACACAAACAAAAAGCTGATCTGTTAGATGAAGTGAAATGTCTCTTTAGCAATTGCATATCAATTAATGAATTGGATCTCAAACTGTCTTACTTGGCCTCCTCCAGTTCCTCAGTTCTCTGGATGGCATCAGTTTCGTACTTAGTCCTCCACTGAGCCACCTCAGAGTTGGCCTTGGACATGCCGCGCTGCAGTTCAGCCTTCGCCTCCTGCTCCTCCTCATACTGCTCCCTGAGCAGGTCACAGTCATGGCGAGCAGACTGCACTGCATGGGCCAGGGCACTCTTTGCCTGTCGAAAAAAAAAAGAATAAGTAACACTGTAATATACATGCATTACAAATTACTATTCAGTGCTGTCACTGTGCACTGAAACTTAGTGTCACCTTGGTCTCCTCTTCCAGTTGTCGCTTTAGGTCTTCAATCTGTTGAGTGTAGGACATTTTTCCTCTTGTCAGTTGAGACACCAGAGAATCCTTTTCCTCTAGCTGCCTTGAGAGCTCACCTAGCATTTTGGCAAATTCAGAACTTTATTGTCCATGTCCCAACAAACCTTGTATCATCAAGACATAATTTTTTTTCTGTATTCTTAGAAAAACCCATTCAATTCCATGATTTGAAAGCTTGAAAGATTTTTAGACATGGAAGTTGTTAGCTATAAAATACATCAAGTAGACATCAGTTTGCCAAAAATATACCATTTTCCGTCTGAAGTTTTGCTTTTTGCATATTGAAGTCATTGATGCAGCGTTGAGCCTCTTCAAATTTGGTCTTGTATTCGTTCATCTGATCTTCCACAGTCCTGCATGTCTTCTCGAGATTTGTCTAGATGTAAAGTAGAAAAAATGAAATATACCCACTTTACCCCAAATCCCGACATATCTGCGCAATGTCAACATAAGCAAGAAATAGTTTGCCAGTTTAGCCAACCTTTGTCTTCACAATATGTTCCATATTGGAGACCACATCATCCAGCTCCAGTCTGAGCTCACTCTTCTCCTTCTCCAGTTTCTGCTTGACTCTCTGCAAGTTGTCAATCTGCTCTCCCAGGTCAGCAACACTGTCAGCTTGTTTCTTCCTCAGTGTGGCAGTGGTGGCTTCATGCTGCAGAGTGGCCTCTTCAAGGTCTCTGCGGAGTTTCAGGAATTCAGCCTCCCTCTTCTTGTTCATCTCAATCTGGGCAGCTGTTGCTCCGCCAGCCTCCTCCAGCCTCTCACTGATCTCCTCCAGCTCTCGGGACAAGTCTGCTCTCTGCTTCTCCACCTTGGCTCGAGCAGCTCGCTCTGCTTCAAGCTCTTCCTCCAGCTCCTCAATGCGGGCCTGTAAAGTCCAAATTATTTAATTGTTACTTATTATTGAGTGTTTCACCAACTTTGAACAATTACACATACTTGGCCATTACCTGAAGCTCTTTCAGTTTCTTTTGGAGCTGAATGGTTATGGCCTGCTCATCTTCTATTTTACTGTTCAGCTGACTGACTTCAAAATCTTTCCTGTGGTGAAAATAGATTTAGATGGTTAGATTTAAAACTGGTCATCTGTTCTGCTTGTATCTGTACAGCTATTCCATTGTGCATGAGACACAGGCATACTGCACATATAGTAGAGTAATGTGTTTACTTTTTCAGATGCTCTTCAAGTTGTTGCTTGTCATTCTCCAGGTCCATTAGGCTCTCCTGGGTTAATTTCAAGTCTCCCTCCAGCTTCCTCTTAGCTCTCTCAAGATCCATCCGAATCTTCTTTTCTTGTTCCAGTGAGCCTTCAAGCTGGGCAATATCATTACAGAAAGTCAAGCTATTTTCCCCAATAAGCAAGGAACATATGATCTTGCTAGACACGGTGATCAAATTCTTACATCATCCACTTGCTGCTCCAGCTTAGCCTTGGCCTTGGTCAGAGTGTTGACTTTGTCTTCTTCACTCTGCAGATCATCCAGTGTTTGCTGATGAGCTTCCTGTAAGGCTTTCTTTTCCTTGGTCAGCTTGGCAATGATTTCATCCAGAGCAGCCATCTCCTCGACCAGGTTCTTCACCTGTGTAATGAGTAATAAACATTGAAAATCCAGGTACCAGTGTACAGGTTAGCAACATGATACTCATTCATGCACTTAATATTAAGAGACATATAAATAGCTGAGTCATTGTCATACCTTGTTCTCAGTGGCATGCTTCTCTTTCTCCACTTTAGCCAGAGTCAACTCTAAGTCATCAATGTCTTTCTTTAACTCAGAACACTCATCCTCCAACTTCCGCTTCTTAGCTGTAAGTTCAGCATTCATCTCCTCCTCATCCTCCAGTCTCTCAGATAGCTCTTTGGCTTTTGCTTCCATCTGAATTTTGTGTTTGATCAGCCCCTCACATCTTTCCTCAGCATCTGCAAGATTATCTTGCTCCTAAATTGAAATGGGCATTCATTTGATAACATATGATGATGAGTTGCAATAGGTACAATTGATGTGTATATTATGTCTTCATATTCATATGGTATAAACAGCATGGTTACATTTAGACATTAAAATACTAAGAATGTTGTCATTAGTCTTACAGCCTGGACTTGAAGCTGCAGGTCATTCTTCTCTTGGAGAAGAGAAACCATTTTCTCTTCTAGTTCCTTTCTACGAGCTTCAGATTTTGCGTAAGCCTCCTTAAGCTTCAGGAATTCTTCCTTCATGTTGGCCATCTCCTTTTCTGCCTCAGCAGATCTCAACAGAGGTTTGATCTTGAAGAACAGCTTCATCCAGGGCCAATTCTTGACCCCCATGAAAGCACGGATGTTCCACTGGATCACCAGTAGTGCATCTCTGTCAACGATCAACAAAAGTTCTTACAACTACTTAACAAAATCCAAAATCATTATGAAAAATCCTAAAAAGGCCTGATTCCTCTTACCTCCTTTCAACAATCTTCTGGAATTCCACTCTTGCGAGCAGACCTCTTGACCTAGCCTGAATTCCAGTTATGATGAGTGACAAACGGTCATCCCTCATCTCTTCCAACTGCCCAAGAAGACCAGCCTTGAAGAACACCTTTAGGAGCAGGTCACAGCATGTTAATATCCACTAGCTCTGTTACATATAAGGGCTAACACTCTAGGACATTGTAGCTTTAAAGTATGACTGTTGAACGTTTGACAGAAGAAGAAATTCATTGTTTGAAAATGAAAAGTTTAATTCCCAGAGCCTTAAAACTGCTCTTGCTCAGTGCACTTGTTGGTACAGGCCTGTTCGATCTGGTGTTACTAGTTGCTTATCGTGGCAAATATTAGCTAATGTTTGCGAACCTAAGATAAATGTTGCTGTATAATTGCCATTATTTATATGTCAGCTTTACTATCTTGATAACTCTTCTCTATTCTACTACTGCTACTGTTTTACCACTTTACTGTAATAAAAAAGCTGAAAGCGCATCGATTACCGATTTCAAATCTACATGAGGTAAAACTACCTTTGTGTGTCCAAACTTGTACTGGTTGTGATCAATATCCAGAGACCCAAGAAGTTTCTCAGCTCCCTTCCTGCTATCAATGAACTGACCCTCAGGGATGGCAGCGGGATTCAGGATACGATATCTGGGGAAAAGAAATCAATGAAATCTTAAAGAATGATATTTACATTTTCTATTGTAATTATGAAGTATGTAGCTTAACTTTTGACAAATGAGATAATACCTCTGTTTGAAATCTCCATAGAGGATCCTGTTAGGGAAGCCCTTTCTGCAGATCCTGATGCCTTCCAGCACACCGTTACAGCGCAGCTGGTGCATCACCAGAGGATTCTCCATGGCCCCAGGAGTCTTGGTCTCATTAGGGATGATGCAGCGTACAAAATGGGGGTGAGTAGACCTTAAGTTGGTCATCAGCTTGTTCAGGTTCTCCTGTGGAGGTATTTCAAACCCAGTTTAACACCCAATTCAGGTGATAGCTGTGACACATTTCAATGTAAAATTAAGTCAGTCACAGTCTCAGGTTTCCATATGAAGTAGCCATTCACACATATTTCTGTGTTTTTACTAACCCTGTGCAAGGCAGACACAGTTTGGAAAGATGAACCCTTCTTCTTGCTTCCTCCTCCTTTACCGCCCTTTCCACCTTCAGCTATTAAACCAGTGTACAACTCGTTAGATTTCATTAACAAACACAGTAATAGATGATTCAGTCTTGCTATTCTCACTATGACGATGTCTTTATAAGATTGACATTTCCAGCTGAGGTTAATGCAGTACATTCAGTTTATTCTTACCTGAATCTGCTCCAGCATAATTTGCAAAGAGGAAAGATAGCAGCTTGAGATTAGACTTCTGGTAGAGTCCTACAACGGTCTCATTCAGAGGATCCTTGTTCTTCACCAGCCAGTTGTTGATGTTATAATCAACAGTTCCAGCGTAGTGCATCAGGGCAAAATGGGCCTCTGGTTTTCCTTTGACAATTCTAGGCTTCTGGAAGTTGTTTGATTTCCCCAGATGGTTGTCATAGAGCTTAGCCTTAAAGGTGGCATCAGAGGCTTTGGGAAACATGCACTCCTCTTCAAGGATGGACATGATGCCCATGGGCTGAGGGGACAAAATATGAGTGGTTTGAAAATAATATCACAATATTTTCAATCAATCTTTAAATGTAGCTGAACATGTATAAATAGTCTCTCACCTTTTCAATCAGGTCAATACAGGCCTGCAAGTCCATACCAAAATCAATGAAAGTCCACTCAATGCCCTCTTTCTTGTACTCTTCCTGCTCCAGCACAAACATGTGGTGGTTGAAAAACTGTTGCAGTTTTTCATTGGTGAAGTTGATGCACAGCTGCTCAAAGGTGTTGAACTGTAATGTAAAGTGTGTGACAAAAGTAAAGTTATTTTCATACTCATATGTTTGTTACCTGCATCAAATTGAAAAAGACTGAGTTAAATAAATGCATTTGGATGTAGAATATCACTTATATAAACATAAATGGAAGACGCTCACATCAAAGATCTCAAATCCAGCGATGTCAAGCACACCAATGAAGTACTGACGTGGTTGCTTGGTGTCCAGGGATTGATTAATCCTCACCACCATCCATAGGAACATCTTCTCATACACTGACTTGGACAGTGCACCAATAGCATAGTACACCTAAAAAAAAGTACAAACTTTAAAAGTTAGAGTAAATAACACTTGTTGCGCCATGAGTGTTTCTTCTTTCATCTATTGTACTCTAAGGGACACCTTGCAGTAAATTAAATTTGTACGTTTTATTCTCACCTGCTGGACATTTTGTCCCTTGGTGACCCACTCATTTCCTACTTTGACTCTTGGGTGACAGAGACCTTTGATGAGGTCAGCAGAGTTCAGGCCCATCAGATAAGCTACTTTGTCAGCATCTGTGAAAATACACATACAAATCTCAATAAATGCCTTAAATCCTGCTATGTCTTATATCTGGTTAATCATGCTTCAGAGAGCCTCTCTTACCTTCAGTGCCATCAGCCTCTGCCTGCTCCTCTCGCTGCTTCTGCTTAAACTTCATGTTGCCATGATGCATGATGGCACCGGTCAACTTGTAAATGCCATTCTTCTCCTCTTGAGTGAAGCCCAGCACATCAAAGGCATCCTGATCAAGAAGGTGGGTATTATATTTGATTTTTAATTGAGTTTTTGCATTGTATCAGGCTATACAATAGAGTGACGAGAGCTCTGGGGGATAAGATCGTGCATGCTCTGTGAGCCAGGATCCCACATTAATCCATAGCTGACATCTGACATCAGATATCTAATTCAGTCTGTTCAAATCATTTTCTCTCTCAGCTGGGGACACTAATACTGGGTTACAAGTGACATCAAGTTTCATAACCCTGTTTCAACAGCTAGATAGAAAATAGGGTGACGGTAGCCTGAACAAAAGCAATAGATTTCCTGGCTTTTTCAACAGCCCTTATTGATTAACAGCTGTTTTACAGTGAATCCTACAAGGTCTAAATCTAGAATAGCAAAAGTTATAGATTGGACAAATATTACACAAAAACACATATTAACAACTTTTACTTGTGAGTGGCTTTTGAAATGAAAAGACGTTATGATGCATCTGTACTCACATCAGTGGCCATCAGCTCTTCAGCATCATTGATGGAGGCTACAGTCGTTTCTCCTTGGGAGATGAAGGCGTAGTCATAGGGGTTGTTGGTGATGAGCAACATCTCTGAAAAACAAAACAGAAATCTTAGTTTTTGTGTGTAAGGGTATAAAGACATTACTGCTAATAGTTGTTTTTATTTACCAAGCAGCTCAGGTTTCTTCTGAGACAGAATCTGATAGAAGATGTGGTAATCCCTCTCGGCCTTAAGCTGAAAGGTGACACGGGACTTTTCCAGCAGATCTATAAAGATATGTGCAGTATGTAGGTGGGAAGGCGATCACTCTGAACATACAGTATGACCGAAGGATTGAATAAATTAATGGTAAAGAAGAGACTGCTTACATGTCTCGATATCAGCTGAGGCCAGCTTTCCACTGGCTGCAAAGTGAATTCGGATGAATTTGCCCTAAAACGTATGACAAAAACACATTACAATAGATAGACACAAAGGGCTATTTCATTACAGACCAAAACTTACAAATCTGGAGGAGTTGTCATTCCTGATGGTCTTGGCATTACCGAAGGCCTCTAAAGCTGGGTTAGCCTGGATGATTTGATCCTCCAGTGTACCCTAAAAACACACAGGAGTGCAGCATTCATTCAGATAAGGATGCAATGTTCCACTACAGGTTCGATTTTGTAATTTCGGCATTATAACCTTTTTTTCAGAGCCTGCGTCCTTCTTCCCTCCTCCAGCTGCAATGCTGGCAAAGTACTGGATGACTCTCTTTGTGTTAACAGTTTTCCCAGCACCGGATTCCCCACTGAAGACACAAATTGAATTGTCTTGATAAACTGACAAATTGGCAGCATGCAGTACATCACCTGTCACCTAGTCAGGTTTTTGATTAATCAATAGAAGTTACTTAGCTAACACTATGATTGTTATTATCCATAATCACTACAACAACTTATGCTTTTTTACATACTTAGTTCCGTAGCAGCTAATAAAACAGTAGCAAATTATCACAGTGGTGGCAGCATCAGTGGCTTGCTTGCAACTGAATCACTTCACACTAAAGCTGTGCAAAAGAGCACATACTGAGTGTCGTTCAGTGATATAGTTTCTTGCAATTAAATCTATGATTTAATGTTAAAGTTCATATTCATGGGTTCTAGTGCAATATGACACATCGCACTTAAAATAATAACATGTATGACTGGGATTAACTGGAGCATATACACTAGAGCTCACAAAACAGTAATATTTCATGGAAGGCTGCTGAACTCCACTTACTAAAATTCTCACAGCATGATATAATCCCCAGTTGCAGTAAATAAAAGTAAAAAAACACAACTTACGTGATGAGAATTGACTGATTTTCTCTGTCTGGAAAAGGGAACAAAGTAAGTATTTTAGGGCTCCTGAGTGAATTTCCCCTGTACCTTTGTGTGAACACATGATAACTGAAGGTAATTTACCAGTTAGCATGTACTGGTAGGCATTGTCAGAGATGGAGAAGATATGAGGAGGAGCTTCAGTCCTCTTCTTTCCTCTATAGGCAACAACCACTTCTTGGTTGTAGACTGGCAGCCACTTGTAGGGGTTGACAGTCACACAGAACAGCCCAGAGTAGGTCTAAGAGAATGAAAAAGAGGAAGCAAACTGTTAAAAATATATTAGCTATTGATATATAAATGTAGTATGGAATTGTAGGTGAGCAGTACCGTCGTAGCCTCATAATGTTTTTCAAAACTTTCAACTCACATAGATCATCCATGCTGCATAACGCTCTTTGAGGTTAAACAGCACAGCGGGCTCATGGAGGAAGGTGAACATCGCCATGTCTTCAATTTTATCAAACTTTGGCGGGTTCTGAGGGTGTACATCACACTCCTTCACCGTGACAGTCTGAAAATGGATAGTCAGCATTAATACACTGTTATTAATCCTGTGGAATTTCAGCTGCTTTCAAATGTTTTTGTGTGAATACGGGAGGGGGAGGGAGCATAGGATTATCATGCCTCTGTGCATCAGAGTCTCTGGCTTCTATTGTATAGCTTAACAACAAATGGACCTGAATCATCTCTTGTATTTGTGTCTTAGCTAGGTAACCTGTTGCATCCAGGGCAGCTGTGCCTGCCAGCTCACTGACCTTTCCTTTCTCAGTCTGAGCAGTGACTTTGTCCCCCTCACGGCTGGTGATGGAAGCCTTCACATACTCCTCCTCAGCGTCAGGAACAAAGCACTCCTTCTTCATGTCGAAAGGACGGGTCTGGGCCTCCAGACGCTCCCTGTCTGACTTCCTCAGGTATGGAGCTGCTGCCCCAAACTCTTTCATGGCAGCGTCACCCATTATTCACTGTGTCTACAGGCAAAAAAAAATCTTAATTGAAATTCAACTATGTTATGTATTTATCTGAAGGCAATGCAGGATAAAAGAGCACATATGTCAATATAAAGTCCATGTTTTGTTAGTTTATTGTATCTGTGTTTTATTAGTGTGTATTTTATTTCTTTCTCCATATCATAAAAATGTTTTTAAGTCAAACATGTTTTAATTTTTCAGATGCTCTTACCTTACCAATCCCTGCAGAGGAGACTGAGGCGTAATGGTCCTGACGAAAGACAGAATGGTAACTGATGAGATGAGTCTGCAGTCCACACCAAAACAGGTAATGCTTTAGTACTGAAGTGTAGTCGCTGATTTGTAAGTCACTGTCCCGCACCTTACCTTGAGATAGAATGGTGACCAATTGGGGGTTTCACCATGAGTTCTCTTTATAAACAAAGCCTCTCAGCCAAATATGGAGGAGCGTTTCAGGGTCCAGGAATGTTATTGTGTCTGAGTTGGTTGTGGGTACTTGAAGGGAGGGGGTTAATGAGTGGCACAGAGCAATATAGAAATCAGCGGGTCAGAGTCTTATCAGTGATGGGCTCTCCTGACGAGGCCATATTAGGAGCTCCATGCAGTGTGGTGATTAATCATAGGTATCCTCAAGCAGCCAGGGGACCAAAACTCAATCTTTAAATAGACACAGGGAGGAATTCCTTTCTCTTCATCCCTTGGTGGGCTTCTGTTACAGAAACAATACCCGTTGTACTAACAGAAGCATCCTCACTTAAGACAGGTAACACTGATACTGGTGAACTCTTCAAATGTATTTTAAATGGTTATGATTTTCATTTTTAGGATGCCAAAACCTGTCCAATTTTATTTTTTCTTAAAGCATTTCTTTTTTATCAGGCAAGTCAGTCAGATATGATTTACAATAATTGATGTAATATAAAATGACATTGTTCACATACAGCTGTTAGCCACCAGAGGGCAAATGCCAATATAACCAAAATGAACATATTTTATATATGTTATATGTATTACATTTTATAGATATGTATAATTCCATAATTTTCCTTATTGGTCCTTTCTGCATGTTACTGTTTTCCATAATGGTCAAGCAAATTCTAAAAAACACAAACTCCAAAAAATAATGATTAGATAAAAATTAAAGGAAGCAAAAACTGAAAAGGCACATGCATTATGTATCTGTCATCACATTACATTCTAATATTCTAATTCTTTATATTTTTGCATTTGCAAAAGATACAACATTAAATCATAAATGAGCTGGGGATTTAGAAAGAAATAAGTAGGCATTATAAGAACCTCAGCAAAAACAAAAAAGCAAAAGAAATCAAAAGGAAATATAAATGTGGAAATGTAAACTTCTGGTATTATAGTTTAAAGACAAAGGAAGACGCAGAAAATGTCTGGGGAGATATTTTAGAGAAGTATGTCATGTGTGGGTCTCAATTACCCAGAGGGCTTAAGTGGAGTCGCATTGAGGCATTGGTGACATATTGTGTTTAGTTATCATAGAATGTACTTTGCGGTAACATAAACACCCGTCAGATACCGAGTGGGTCGGTCTAAATAAAGAACATTCATCTGTGCGATTAACTAGGCGACAAGTGTGAGGCGCACAGACAGAGGTCTGCCACAGGTGACATGCTTGAGATTCACTGAAAGGCAGTAATGATGACACACAATAGAGGGCTGTGCCAGCATGACATGCGCCAATGTGATGCCAAGGTCACTGTCACTGTAGAAGCCTTCTCCCATCGTCAGACAGCAGCTTGCGAAAGCTCGCCCCTCAGTTACAGTCCTGTTGACGTGGCATTGTGTCTTTGAGGACAAAGATAACTGTGTGAAATTCCTGCTGAGAACCCTGCACTGATTGAGGAGAGCAGCCACACAGGCTTTCAGGATCCTGCCTTCGCCTGCGTCTAGGATCAGTTGTAGCAGATGAAAAGCCTTACACTGAGCGCTATCTCACATAAATATACTGAGAGTGACGGGTACATCCCGCAGCCATCAAGTTTTAATGGTCTATTTAAAATGCCACTCCTGCGTGGAGTCTAAGCTGAGCTGCTTCAGCTCTATAGCTCCAGTCCATCAACAGATGGTGCACCTACCAACTGCTCACCTTTTGGTGCTGTTCATCAACTTACTGATTTATACTCCTACATAAATTTGTTTATTTAAATGTTGTTGACCTAACCCACTATTAGATAACACTTAATACTTTATGACTTATAAAACTTACGTAACTGATACAACATGCATTATAAACAGCACACTGTATGTGTGGCAACTATAATGCAGAGGCAGTCACTAGCACCAGTAATCACAGCCCCTCGAAAGGTGAAGAGATAAAAGGAGGGTCAATAGCTGCTGACAAGTGCCGAGATTATTTCCATTCTGATAACTTCCCCGGCCCTGTTACTGACAACTGGCATCAGGGTGCCAAATGGAAGTGAGAGATTCCATGCCCCTGCTAAAGACCAAGTGCAGATAACACTGACCTCACAGGTCAAACATCTATTCGTTAAAGGAAACGTGATTTAAATGCTTTGTTTATGTCCTAACAAATAAACATTTAATTAAATACAAACTGGGGAAGGATATTTAGATGGAGCATATAGCTACGCACATATCGCTTGGCTTTGGTCCCAGAGGATATCCTCAGAACAGGCAGCTACTCGGTGTATCAGTAACCAGTCTGGCTTTCTTTTAAGTTTGCCATTTATAGCTACTTTGTTGTTTTGTTGTCTCTGCTTTACTCCACCTTGTACTATAAATCACTTACAAAAGTGCTGTATAAATAAAGTGTATTATTATTATTATTGTTTTAATTGCTAAATTGTTGATACAGTATGTTATTTTCCTAAAAGTATTATGATTGTAAGACTGAAGTTTCAAAGTATGCGTCTAGTCCTTACAAATAAGGATTTTGTTTGATCCCAGTTAAATTTGTAAGCGGTACATTTTCAATATTTAGCCTTTTCTGCACGTCTTGTCTTTGGCGCTAAGTGGTCATCACTGCCTCTGTATTAAATATGACCTTGAAGGATTACATCATCTGCCTATAGGTTTTATGCTGATGAGGTTTGACTTTATGTATGTGGTTCCCCTATTTGTGGAAATTATTGCTCTTCATGGCAAGTAACCAATTAAATTTTTTCCATGCAGCCACTTTGCTGGTGCTGGAAGAGTAAATGACTTTCTGTGCAGCAGAGAAATTTCACCTGGAGAGACCTAGGTCAGAACTATGTGAAACCTTTTATACCTTGGCTAACAAAGTCACCATTGTGTTAGACCAGTCAGTGACAGTAGCAAGCAGTGTTTTGTTTAAAAACTATATAGCAGTGTCAGAGGCGGTTGCTTTTGACTCCCACAATAGGACCATAAGCATCATATACCGTGATAAAGGTGGTCTAATTATAGAGGCAGTGACTTGCTCCATCTTTGGTCTGTCCTCTTATTCATTCGAGCATAGGCTCAGATATCCTGTTAATCATGCTGATAATCCTCAACACATTCTGTGCTGTCTGTGATACACCTCTTTAGCCAGAGGTGTGAATGTACTTTCATTAGCTAATAGATACCTGCTTGTCCACTCAGGAGTTAAGGACATGGCATGTAATAAGAGAGGAGACAGGACTCCCTGAATTTCACACAAAGGGAGTCTGGGGCCTCCCTCTCCGCCCTCCTCCTGCCCCAAATCATTATTTCTAGCAGCAGCAACAGTGACTGAGACCTGACAACAGCACCAAGGCAAAGTTCAGACAGACAGGTGAGGATAGCACTCTTTGTTCAAGTTATAAAAGATAGATATAAAAATTTCTCTCCATGTCTCTACAGCACTGCAAACTACTTTTCAATACTACTCAATTAAGATATTGTGAGAATATATAAAGGGGCTTTGTGTAAATATCCAGCTCAGTTTAGCATGCCTAATTATACATGTGCATGTAGGACAGACTTATCAGTGTAACTTGTTGGTTTTCTGTTGATTTATTGCTCCATGTGAACTAGATGTTTGTTTACTGATTCTTTGAAATCCTCCCTAGCCATTTGGAAGAACAGGCAGACTTGAACAGGGATTTAGTGAGCAGCTGCAAGTGATCATGCATGGTATTACGGTAGGCCTGAGTATGAGCATTGGTTTATTGTTGACCTTGAGGCCCAGGCTCTTGGGCTTTCTTGAACTCTATTTTAAGAACAAGAGATTTGTTGTATTTCTATTTTAGAAATCACCTCACCTCAACTTTCCAGTTTTTCAGCCCTATGCCACCACACTTTACTGGTCCCCAGAGTTTTCCAGCTTAGGTCTAACTCTGCTCCTCCTGACTTCTCATCACCATACTGATACCTGAATTCGATCATAGATTACCTCACAACATTTCAATCAATATCACTTCACTTATGTTTTGAGCAATTTTATCAGTTACCTAAGTTTTAATTCAATTTATAGATGCACCTGAATATGTATGTAGATTTATTTATTTCCCCACATATTCAAATGTTTCTAATTGAAAATACTCAGCACTATAGGTTCTTTGTTGCTAATGGCCAGCCAATATGATATACGAAAGTTACATTAAAAATAACATTTCCTGTACAGTGTTCCATAAACCCACTCATTCAACATTCAACAAAATAAATAAATGAAATTGAAGAATACAGTGTTGTGCAACAGCTTGATCAGATTTTATTAAGCACTACAGGTTGTGAATAGTGATAGTTGAGGGGATCTATGGGACACAGCAGGCAAAAGGATTTCTGCAGGCTCCAAAGCTTCACTCCTCATCAAACCCTTTCTGTTGCAGCCGGTGAAGTTGGAAAGAAAGAAAAAGAGAAACAGCTTTTAACTCTTAAGATTAGTGTTCCTTTAGTGCCACAAAGCAATGTATTCATGAGCAGACTAATATAAACTGCAACCCTGCTATTGACCTATCTTGTATTTGTACTAATACTTGTAGAGCAGAGCAGTATTTAAGTTAAATGCAGCCAACAGAGGGCAGCATGTGTTAGATGCTGTGAACCTGCTACAGAGTGCATGCTTCAAACCTTGGAGCCCATTTCACGGCTCTTGACGCGCAGCTTGTTGACCTGAGACTCAGCGATGTCAGCACGCTCTTCAGCCTCGTCCAGCTCGTGCTGCAGCTTGCGGAACTTGCCAAGATGAACATTGGCATGTTCCTCCTTTTTAGGTAAAATGAAATAAATGTACTTACACAGTGACAGAAGAAGAAGCCAAATGAAGACCTCACTTCATACTTTTCCACACTTACAGCTTCCTCAGCAGATCTCTTGTAGGCTTTAACTTTCAGCTGCAGCTTATCTACCAGATCTTGGAGTCTGGCAATGTTCTTGCGGTCCTCCTCAGTCTGAGGAAATAGAGGCAAGGTTACACGTTTGCCTTTAAAAGAACTTTAACCATGCATACAGATTATTGAACCAAGCTTCGACAAACCTGATAGGTAAGTTCCTTGATACGTCGCTCATATTTACGGACACCCTTCACAGCTTCACTGCTTTTCTTTTGCTCCATTTCCACCTCATTTTCCAGTTCCCTCACCTGGTCAGGGACAATATTTTTTAGATAACTTTCAAAATAGCTTATTCAACATCAGTGCTGGTAAAAACAAGACAAATCACAAATGTAAAATAAATACTGACCCTGGCCTCGAGCTTCTGCAGCTGCTTCTTGCCTCCCTTCATGGCGATCTGTTCAGCTTCATCCAGACGGTGCTGCAGATCTTTGATGGTTTGCTCCATGTTCTTCTTCATGCGCTCCAGGTGAGCGCTGGTGTCCTGCTCTTTCTTCAGCTCCTCTGCCATCATGGCAGCATCAGTAATGGCCTTCTTGGCCTTTTCCTCTGCGTTTCTGCACTCCTGCACTGCGTCCTCCACTTCAGTCTGAAGCTGGGATGTATCAGCCTCCAGCTTCTTCTTTTGGTTTATCAGGCTGGTGTTCTTTCATGATAAAATTAAGGCAATTACATCATACAGTGTAGTATAGAGAAACATTTTTTAAAAATAGAAAAGAATAGAAGATATTATCTGCATGTGTGTATATACCTGAGAGTGCAGCAGCTGCACCCTCTCACTAACATCCATCAGCTCTTGCTCAGCAAGTTTGCGACCTCTCTCAGTTTGCTCCAGAGCAGCCCTGAGCTCCTCCACTTCAGCCTGAAGCAGGTTGTTGCGTCTCTCAACAATGGCAATGTTTTCCTTCAAATCATCATTGGCTCGCAGAGAGTCATCAAGCTGGAGCTGAGCATCCTGGAAAAAATTTCAAAACCTCTGGTTACAAAGATACCACAGTAATGATGCTAGCAAAATTGAAAGGCAAAGTCCCCTTTTTTACCTTCAAATGTGCATGAATGGATTTAAGTTGTTTCTGGGCCTCAGCTGCCTGCCTGTTGGCCTGGCTCAGCTGGATCTCCATCTCATTGAGGTCTCCTTCCATCTTCTTCTTCAAACGGAGGGCCTCATTCCTGCTGCGAGTCTCAGCCTCAAGAGAGCTCTGCAGGGTGTCAATCATCCTCTGCAGGTTCCTCTTGCACTGCTCCATCTCCTCATCTTTCTCAGCAAGTTTACGCTCCAATTCTGCCTTAATCTGAGTCAACTCAAGCTGAGCTCTCAGAATCTTACCCTCTTCATGCTCAAGAGAACCCTAAGATAGACATCAGGATTGTCAAACCATATACAATATATTTCCAACTACCGTTCCCATATGTGACAAACTGAGGATGTAAGGTTTTACCTCTGCTTCTTCAAGGGCAGACTGAATCTCACTCTTTTCCTGCTCCAGCTGTTTACGGACTTTCTCCAACTCATGGATAGTTTTTCCTCCCTCGCCAAGTTGCTCAGTGAGGTCAGAAATCTCCTCTGTGTATGAAAGTAGTTGTATTTAATTGTTGTTTTTTTTGGCACCTTCAATGTAAATGTATTTCCTGCCAAATCATTTGCTGAAGTATTACCCTGAAGATTCTTGTTCTCTCGCTTCAAGGTCTCCAGATGGTCTAGAGATTCTTCGTAGGAGTTTTTCAGTTTGAAGAGCTCAGTGCTCAGAGACCTGGCTTCCTTCTGAGAGCTCTCCAGCTCACATTGACACTCCTCATATTTCTGTTTCCACTCAGATAGGACCTAGATATTGAGATACAAGTTGTAAGATTTTTTGCTTAAACCAGCACATTGTACAGTTAGTTAGTGTTCTGCAAGTGTGCATTATTTAAGGACACATTGGTGTCCCAGGTTGTACATAAAAATGCTGTTTCAATTTTTTACTATTTTTAACCACAAAAAACTAATAAATAAAAATGATTTAATAATAAAACAGGATTTAATTAATTCCAATGCTTGTAGGTTTTTTTGATGGTAAGAAGATGCAGATACTTTGTCAAAGTTTCTTTGCTTCTTGTCCAGAGCAGCAGCAGCAGCATTAGACCTCTCCACATCCACCATGAGATCTTCAATCTCATTCTGCAGCCTGTGTTTGGTCTTCTCCAGAGAGGAACATTTAGCATTCACTGCTTCAACAGCCTCTTCAGCCTCCTGCAGACGCTGAGCCAGCTTCTTCCTGGAAATGAAAAACAAGTTTTATCCACTGGTGCTTCATTCTAGTACAGTTTAAGGTGGTAGAGATGGTCCGAAACTGATGCAATGTAGTGCACTGTTGCAATTCAGATATATAAAACAAAGCATATTGGGGCAAGCTCCCTGAGCCCTTTCCAGATATATATAATTTTCAACTAAATTTTCCAGAACTGCCATCTCCACCTGCCCTCAGACTTTTCTAGCAATCCTGGTCACCTGACTCCCACATCAACCTGCTCATCTATTCAGATTCCCAAATTACCCTCAGCTGATGATGCACATGCCTCTCATTATTTAACCAGTCCTTCAGTGTACATAACCAGCTCACCAGCCAGCTATACCTGTTCCTGTTCCTTTCTCTCAATATCTGCTACCTGTGTTTTGATCTACGACCTGTTTATGACCTGCCTGCCCCGCCCCTCAGGATTTATGGTAGATCCTAATGCAGTTATCCCAAGTGGCTACTTCCTGTGTTTACTTTCAGACAGACAAGCATTTTAAGTAATGTTTGTAGAAATAATGTATTTGAAAAGCTGTGGATGTTCATGCAGCTTTCCCTTATATATATTGTTTTACACCAGTCATCTCCACTCATTTCTCGGCAAATTAATCGGAAACACACCTGGGGCCTGTAATACAGAGCAAGTGTAACATGTGCAGGACATCTTTTTTGTCATCTGCCTTCAAGTGTAAAAATCGCCATCATGTGACGCAGTCACACAACGGTGGTTATTAACTCGATAAGTCAACCCAGGTTTTCCAAATCTAGCCATGAGCAAGATCTGTTGTGTTTCATTAAATTAATGTTTTACTTACTATTCATATGGTGTTAATGGCAATTTTAGCCTTATTCTTTGGGTCTCTGAACATTCTTGCCCTCTTATGAGACAATCCACACACCAAGCTCCACAGGATTTTCTATTAAAGTCTGCTTCGGAGCAGATTAAGTACATAGCATGACATAGCTTGGTGATATAACCTGGTAAAAGGCAAACCACCCCTGGTTAAACCTGAAGTTATTTCACTATTCACAAATTCTGCTTTGTAGCACAGACATCAGGTGAACACTTATCCAAATAAATATACCTCAAGTTTTCCTCAAGTGTACTTCTCTTGAACATTTGAGATTTATGTTCTTGAATACTGGACTCACTTGGCCTCCTCCAGCTCCTCAGTTCTCTGGATGGCATCAGTTTCGTACTTAGTCCTCCACTGAGCCACCTCAGAGTTGGCCTTGGACATGCCGCGCTGCAGTTCAGCCTTCGCCTCCTGCTCCTCCTCATACTGCTCCCTGAGCAGGTCGCAGTCATGGCGAGCAGACTGCACTGCATGGGCTAATGCATTCTTGGCCTGTATTAATATTGATAATACATGTATTTCTCTTGGACATCAGCATCTATGTTTGGGATGCAAAGATAAGATAATACATTTTGCCATCTTCATACCTTTATTTCCTCTTCTAGTTGTCTTTTTAGATCCTCAAGCTGTTGATTGTAGGAATTCTTTCCTCTGGTCAGTTGAGAAATAAGTGATTCTTTCTCCTCCATCTGTCTTGAGAGCTCATCTAGAGAGGCCAAGTTAGGTTAGGTTGTAGAATTGCATTGCTCTAGATTGAAGAAGTTTGTTATTTCAGGTGAAACGAGTATAACACTGACCATTCTCAGCTTGAAGCTTGGCTTTCTGGGTGGTGAAGTCATGGAGGGATCTCTGATATTCATCACACTTGGTCCTGTATTCATTCATTTGATCCTCAAAAGTTCTGCAGGTCTTCTCCAATGTAGTCTTAAAAGAGATATACCATAGTTCACAGGCTTTAATTATTGCTGTGCTAATTCTAATATTAGTATTATGTAGTATTAAGTAATATTTAAAGCAAGCACTAAATATGTCCCTCTGTCTTGACATTTATTCACTATTTTGCACTCACAATTCCAACTCAGACGGACAGAAGACTTTATGTTAAATTTAGCTCGTCTCATCCACCTAGCCTAATAAGAACCATAAAAGTAAGTTGAGGTGTTTGTGGGTATGGTTCAGGTGCTAAGCTGTCATCATTCAAATAACTACCAAATTGGCAGCTATTTCCACCAGTGTGGAAATTTGCCCTTAGCATCTTCATGCTTATGTACCTTAGACTTAACTACTTGTTCCATGCTTGAAACCACATCATCCAGCTCCAGTCTGAGCTCACTCTTCTCCTTCTCCAGTTTCTGCTTGACTCTCTGCAGGTTGTCAATCTGCTCTCCCAGGTCAGCAACACTGTCAGCTTGTTTCTTCCTCAGTGTGGCAGTGGTGGCTTCATGCTGCAGAGTGGCCTCTTCAAGGTCTCTGCGGAGTTTCTGGAACTCAGCCTCCCTCTTCTTGTTCATCTCAATCTGGGCAGCTGTTGCTCCGCCAGCCTCCTCCAGCCTCTCACTAATCTCCTCCAACTCTCTGGACAAGTCTGCTCTCTGCTTCTCCACCTTGGCTCGAGCAGCTCGCTCTGCTTCAAGCTCTTCCTCCAGCTCCTCTACACGAGCCTAGTTTTCGGAACAACATGTTCAGATGTAGCAATACTTTGGGAAAATGTATAAATTTAATTAAAACCCACTAGTGCACATTTTTACCTGCAGCTCTTTCAGTTTCTTCTGGAGTTGAATGATTATCGTCTGTTCATCTTCAATTTTGCTGTTCAGCTGGCTGATCTCAAAGTCTTTCCTGCAGGATTTTGTTTTGGCAAATTAAAATTATGTTCATGTAATTAAAGGATCATACTGAATTAACAATATCATGATGAATATGTACTTTTTCAGGCGCTCCTCCAGCTGTTGCTTGTCATTTTCTAAATCCATTACAGTCTCCTGGGTCAACTTTAAGTCCCCCTCCAGCTTTCTCTTAGCTCTCTCAAGGTCCATCCGAACCTTCTTCTCTTGTTCAAGAGATCCTTCGAGCTTAATGCAAATAAATTTGATTACAACATTTGTGAAATGTTTGATTATTAATACTCACAATATCATCTAAATAGTAATATTTTGAAATGGATTCTTACATCATCCACTTGCTGCTCCAGCTTAGCCTTGGCCTTGGTCAGAGTGTTGACTTTGTCTTCTTCACTCTGCAGATCATCCAGTGTTTGCTGATGAGCTTCCTGTAAGGCTTTCTTTTCCTTGGTCAGCTTGGCGATGATTTCATCCAGAGCAGCCATCTCCTCGACCAGGTTCTTCACCTGTGAACCATGAAAATATGAATTGCTAGACGCTTTAATAAGTTGCTGATCTGTGTTGAAGCAAATGGTTAAGTTAGATGCCATACCTTGTTCTCAGTGGCATGCTTCTCTTTCTCCACTTTAGCCAGAGTCAACTCTAAGTCATCAATGTCTTTCTTCAGCTCAGAACACTCATCCTCCAGCTTCCTCTTCTTAGCAGTTAGTTCAGCATTCATCTCCTCCTCATCCTCCAGCCTTTCTGTCAGCTCTTTGGCTTTTGCCTCCAGTTGAATTTTGTTTTTGATCAGCCCCTCACATCTTTCCTCAGCATCACAGAGATTGTCTTGCTCCTGCCACACATTTCATCTCATTAGCACATTCCTTAATGACATGTTCAAAGTAAAATATCAGTATCCTGCCATTCTCACCGCTTGAACTTGGAGCTGCAGGTCATTCTTCTCTTGGAGAAGAATGACCATTTTCTCCTCTAGTTCCTTTCTACGAGCTTCAGATTTTGCGTAAGCCTCTTTCAGCTTCAGGAATTCTTCCTTCATGTTGGCCATCTCCTTTTCTGCCTCTGCAGATCTCAACAGAGGTTTGATCTTGAAGAACAGCTTCATCCAGGGCCAATTCTTGACCCCCATGAATGAACGGACATTCCATTGGATCACTAATAATGCATCCCTAAAATATTTTTAAAAGAAAATAAAAGGCTTTCATTAAATATACAAACTGAAAACCATCTTTAGTGACCAATATCAGCTGCACACAAAAGATACCTGCGCTCCACCATCTTTTGATACTCAATACGGGACAAAAGACCACGAGATCTGGCTTGGATAGCAGTGATGATTTTGGAGAGACGCTCGTCTCTCATCTCCTCCAGCAGACCCAACAGTCCAGCCTTGAAGAACACCTAACAACAACATTGGGTATTTTATTTTTTTTTTCAATCTTTTTCATCTCCTACTAGAATGTTTTATTTTTCCTACTATCAGAACAACTGATACAGCGATGATACCTTGGTGTGTCCAAACTTGTACTGGTTGTGATCAATATCCAGAGACCCAAGAAGTTTCTCAGCTCCCTTCCTGCTATCAATGAACTGACCCTCAGGGATGGCAGCAGGATTCAGGATACGATATCTGAGAGACAAAATATGTTTTTGTGTGTGTGTGTCTATATATATATAACAATAATAGAATAACAATCTGGAATCACACAATTTCTGACATGAATAATACCTCTGTTTGAAATCTCCATAGAGGATCCTGTTAGGGAAGCCCTTTCTGCAGATCCTGATGCCTTCCAGCACACCGTTACAGCGCAGCTGGTGCATCACCAGAGGATTCTCCATGGCCCCAGGAGTCTTGGTCTCATTGGGGATGATGCAGCGTACAAAGTGGGGGTGAGTAGACCTTAAGTTGGTCATCAGCTTGTTCAGGTTTTCCTTTTGATAGAGTGAAGCATATATCTATAAATACTTGCTTTTAAGGTATTCAGCATCATATGAAATTGCATATTTTAGGGTAAAAACACAATACAGTCATATACAATACCCTATGAAGAGCAGACACAGTCTGAAAAGATGATCCCTTCTTTTTCTTCTCTTTTTTGCCTTCACTAGCTTCGGCCATAGCTGTTCAGACAAAATGTATAAACTTAGAGCCAGACAAAAAAACATTGTAATGTGGATTCAAAAAGATATTCATACCAAGATACCTGAATCTGCTCCAGCATAATTTGCAAAGAGGACAGATAACAGCTTGAGATTAGACTTCTGGTAGAGTCCTACAACGGTCTCATTCAGAGGATCCTTGTTCTTCACCAGCCAGTTGATGATGTTATAATCAACAGTTCCAGCGTAGTGCATCAGGGCAAAATGGGCCTCTGGTTTTCCTTTGACAACTCTGGGCTTCTGGAAATTGGCAGATTTCCCCAGATGGTTGTCATAGAGCTTAGCTTTAAAGGTGGTGTCACTGGCTTTGGGGAACATGCACTCCTCTTCAAGGATGGACATGATACCCATGGGCTGAGGGGACATAATATAAGTTATTTAAAAAAAGACCATATTATTATTCATTTTTATTCATGAACATGTCAATAACTCACCTTTTCAATCAGGTCAATACAGGCCTGCAAGTCCATACCAAAATCAATGAAAGTCCACTCAATGCCCTCTTTTTTGTACTCTTCTTGCTCCAGCACAAACATGTGGTGGTTGAAAAACTGTTGCAGTTTTTCATTGGTGAAGTTGATGCACAGCTGCTCAAAGGTGTTGAACTGCAAAGAGAAAAATGTGAGATTGTCCATCCAATTTGTGTTGAAAGGGTTGTTTTTTTGTGTGCTAATAACATCACTTACATCAAAGATCTCAAATCCTGCGATGTCCAGTACGCCAATAAAGTACTGGCGTGGTTGCTTGGTCTCCAGTGACTGGTTGATTCTCATTACCATCCACAGGAACATCTTTTCATAAACAGCCTTGGATAGAGCTCCAACGGCATAGTTCACCTGTGGAACACGCAAAATATTTTGTACCAAATGAAGGCCATAGAAATGAAGACAAACTGAATTTTTCAGCCTCTGCAGAATTAGCCATATAGAAAACATAACATGTTAATGTATTGAGTATAGAACCTTTGTATGTACCAGATATTTAAGTTGACTTTTTTTGTTTCTTACCTGAGCAACATTTTGTCCCTTGGTGACCCACTCATTTCCTACTTTGACTCTTGGGTGACAGAGACCTTTGATGAGGTCAGCAGAGTTCAGGCCCATCAGGTATGCTGCTTTGTCAGCATCTGAAGAAGGAAAGTGAAAACAGTGAAACTGCCTACTTTGACCAGTGTCGCTCTTTGTTGGTTCTGAGCCAAGCTGACAAGCAGAGCTTCTCTAACCTTCAGTGCCATCAGCCTCTGCCTGCTCCTCTCGCTGTTTCTGCTTGAACTTCATGTTGCCATAGTGCATAATGGCTCCAGTCAGCTTGTACACAGAGTTCTTTTCCTCTTGAGTAAAGCCCAACACATCAAAGGCATTCTGTGGAGGAGCACATGATGACTTTGTGGGCATTCATACATCCAGTATAGATACAGGACTGCAGTGCTAATCGGTCTTGCCAGCTTAGGCACCATTGTTGTATTAAGACAGTTTCAACAGCACATACTGCAGAAAAGCTTGTTTTTTCACAAGAAATGAACAAGCTCCTCGTGCGTAGTTCAGCAACTACATCTGAACTAAACTGTGGAGGAGAGTATGTACATTTGTTGCTCAACAAAACACGCACAATGAACTTCATTAGAAGCCAGAAACTGCCGCCTATTCGTCTATGACGAAAGCCTGCATTCAGACTGACTCCAAGCCTGCATGCAGCCCTCTCATTCATTTGAATGGAGCAAGTATGTTGACACAGCAGAGGTGCTAACACAGAAGGCTGCAAGGCTGTTGCTAACATTTACTGCATGCTGACAAGATGCTGCAATGGCCAATCATATACATGCAAGCACACATTCCTGGTAGAATACCTGAATACTTTATTTCTACTGTTTACCTTGCTTCGACATGACGAAAGATAAAATAGTTATATAGCCATGACAACTTTACAAAATAAAATCCTGTCTCGTAGTATTATAAACCATTGTTCAGTGTTTTGGTGGCTGATAACTTTTTAAACTCATTCATCTGTCACTCCAACTGGACTTCTTGAATTGTATTTCATTGTCTCACCAGTCCTTTGAACAACACAGCCCCCTGCCTTGTTTTTCAGTCTCAATCCTGTAAAACTCGTATTTAGTGATTATTATTAAAGTTTAATGTAAAATTGTAAAAAGAGGAATGAGTGAGAGCCTGACATCTGTTGCCATCAGCTCATCTGCATCATCAATGGAGGCCACTTGGGTTTCCCCCTGAGAGATGAAGGCGTAGTCATAGGGATTATTTGTGATCAACAGCATCTCTGGAGGAACAAAGACAGGTTGAAACAAGGTCAGACAGATGGACGCATAACTGCAATAAAAATCCAATGACAGCCATGCTTTTTGTTTTGTTTTGAATGTTTTCTGTGGTGGCCAGCCACCACTGAACCACATCCATGTACTAACCCAGGATTTCAGGCTTCTTGTTGGACAGAATCTGGTAGAAAATGTGGTAATCTCTCTCAGCCTTGAGCTGGAAGGTCACACGGGACTTCTCCAGAAGGTCTGACAGGTGACAAATACAAGAGTGAAAATATTCCCACGTAAAAATCAGTTATATTACTGCATTATAAAACATAAATTACATTTGCATTGTTAGTGTATGAACTGAAGGATAACGGTGTTTGTACTTACAGGTTTCAATATCAGCAGAGGCTAATTTTCCCCTGGCATCAAAATGAATTCGGATGAATTTACCCTGAAAGGATAAAGTTTGTATTTATGGAAAACCTTGATATCTGCTTCTGCTACTGTGTTTTCACTGGATCATTGTTTCACAATTCAGTCACAAAAAATAGACACTCACAAATCTGGAGGAGTTGTCATTCCTGATGGTCTTGGCATTACCAAAGGCCTCTAGAGCAGGGTTAGCCTGAATGATTTGATCCTCCAGGGTGCCCTGTCAAAGACAAACAGTGTGCTCAATTTATGTTTAAAGCTAACAACAATACTTTCACAGCCTCTGGTGGCATCAAGTTGTATTTTTTTAGTTTTTCAATGTTTGGAGAACTTCCGAATGTACAGCTATTGTAACACAGTAGCTGTTGAAATTGGAAATCATGAAAGGAATTAAGTTTTTTGTGAATTTGTGATTTTTAAGTTTGATTTGTGAAGATTTGCTGGCAGTGTCACTTTACACAAGTATGGTAAATCTATTCCATTTCAGTTAAAAGGTGAAAGAACTGTGGTAACACTTATCTTTTTGTTGTATACTTGTGTTATTTGTAGTTTTTGCCAGTTTAAGACTCTCTAGAATCCCTCCAACAACACACATTTGATGGAGCGTATCAGTTACCTTGTCTTTGGCATTGGGGTCTTTCTTTACGTTTCCAGCTGCAATACTTGCAAAATACTGGATGACTCGCTTTGTGTTGACAGTCTTTCCTGCACCAGATTCTCCGCTGTAATTACAAAGTCAATGATAAATACTCATATTGATGTAATGTAGAACAACATTTTATTTCAGACCATGCACTGTCATGCTTTTTGAGCATATAAGATATTACGTACGTGATCAGAATTGACTGGTTTTCACGGTCTGCAAAAACAAGTTTGCAGAGGGTACAATTTTGTTAGTATCCAGATCCAGCATTGTTATGGGTAACAAGGTTTACTAAAAACAATATCTGCCTTATTAGTTTTTACCTGCCAGCATGTACTGGTAGGCATTGTCAGAGATGGAGAAGATATGAGGAGGAGCTTCACTTCTCTTCTTTCCTCTATAGGCAACAACCACTTCTTGGTTGTAGACTGGCAGCCACTTGTAGGGGTTGACAGTCACACAGAACAGCCCAGAGTAGGTCTGCAATTCACAGATAAGTCATTGTTTTAACATCAACAATTTGCCATTGATGAAAGAAAAGATTTTATATCCTGATGAGTTCAACCTTTGGACACTGTTCTCTCAATCTTTAAGAATGGGTTGTGTACTTGTGACTTTCAGTCCATTATTTTGTTTTAGCTTAAAAAGCTAATGCCGATTGAACAATATATATTTAACCATGAGCACATTTTCCATGAGTGTCAAACTACTGCTTTATTGTATCCAGATAGATTTCAGCACCGTGCTTACTCAGCAGAGTTTGGGTATGTATTGGATTGTGGTGCAATAGAAATGAAAATAACCTCTCGTGTGTGTTAAACTGCAGCTGAATCTTGTTTAATTAGATTCAGTTTGACGTCAGTTCATGTTGTTACACTAGAAATCAAGAATTTCTTTGATTTATCCCTGAAAACACAGATCTGCTCATTTCTCCATTTATTTGGAAAAGGTGAAACTAAACCCCTGAAAATACTTTAATTTCTTTCCTGAGATCTTCCCCAATTAAGTAAAATTCAGGTTTTGTGTGCGCAGCTGCTGACATTAATGATGTGATCTCACTTCTGTTTGTCTCCCACACATCAGTTCTGAATATGGATTAAAGGGTTTTAAAGGGGTGAATCACCTCAAATTGACCAAATGGCAGAAAAACCATTGTTCCATTTTTCTCCAAGAAGATATGACATTTAAAGATATAAAAATATCAATTAACTATTATTACTTTGGCCATTAATTATCCCTTTAAATTCCATTTTAAATACCAAATAATTTATATGGCATCAAATTTGACCCAGTAATTGAACAATGGCCTGAAATCAGCTTTATCTTTTCATTCATTTGTCGTCATAACGACCATTTATTGCTTTATTTTTACCAAACGCAGGCGTGAAAATGCACACGGCCTGCAGCACACTCCCGACTCTTCATCAGTCCACTGAAATGTTTTAGCTACACTTTGCTGTATTGGATTGTAGGCTACTCACATAGATCATCCATGCTGCATAACGCTCTTTGAGGTTAAACAGCACAGCGGGCTCATGGAGGAAGGTCAACATAGCCATGTCCTCGATCTTGTCAAACTTTGGAGGATTCTGTTGCAGAATCTGGGAGTCTTTGACAGTCACGGTCTGAGGAAAACAAATGCAGTTTTTGGATTGATATGTAAAGGTTCAATGACTTTCACCTGGAAATGTTACTTTTATGACTGTGCTACCCTATTATCCTCAGCATTGCTCATGTAACATGGCATACAAAGCATGCCACACACTGTTATTGCCAGGTGGCAGCAATGGCTCGTCTCATCACTCAGCCGGACAGTGTAGTGACTGGAGACACTGTAACTGCAGTAGTATTCAGGCTCCCATTTAAACTTCTATCTACATTCACTCGAGGACAGACATTTTAAATCACACGTACAAAGATTTACACCGAGATTAACACGTGCTCGCAGACAAGGACTCCCACATAGACTCTCGCTCAAACTCACATCTAATGTGTTTCCTGTGCTGCTTTAACTGACCCTGGTGACTGACTGGTTTCAAATGTACTGAAGAATGAAGGGGAGTTTCTGGATTTGATAGCGCTTATTCTTTGGCATGCTAGGTAGGTTATGATATAACTTGTATCTCTACCAGTTTACAAACTCTGTGCTCAGCCTGCCTTGTACTTATGGTTAGCCACATGGTGTTTCCATTTGTTTTGTACATGCTGATATGTTAAGTTTAGGCTGAATGTCTGACTGGTATAATGTAACCACTGACCTTCCCATGCTGTGTCTCTACAGTGACCTTGTCTCCATCTCGGCTGGTGATGGTTGCCTTCACAAACTCTTCCACTGTGTCCGGGACAAAGCATTCCTTCTTTATGTCAAAGGGACGTGTAGACGCCTCCATACGATCCCTGTCCGACTTCCTCAAGTACGGGGCAGCTGCCCCAAACACAGCCATCTCTGCATCCCCCATGGCTGCACAAATGTATATACAGGTAATAGTGATTGACAAAGGCTTCACTCTGTCTCTATCTCATACTTCACCCAAATATCTGTATCGTGATACCTCAAGGAATTCTTAAAATTCTTTCCATAGCATTTTGATTTGAGCTATTTACAAAACCATCTTTGTCTTCTACATATTACATCAATCTTTACCTCTATGATAGTCATTGCTACGAAAGCATTAGTAAAGGAGAATTTACCGGTGGGTTCAACTCAGATGACAAGTGAGCTCAGACTTCAGAGTATAATTCAATGATCCACCTGAAGCGGGCAGAGAAAACTGTAAGTAGGATGTTTTAAGGTTATTGTAAAAAGTCTCAATTACAGTTGCATACTCACATCATTTATGGAAATAACACGTGTCTTGTTTTTCTTACTAGTATTTTGAATAATTAGTCTCACATAGTTATTGCATATATATTATATATCTAACAAAGGTGTTTTAATTTGGAATAGCACACAACTTGTTAAGCATGTACAATATGTCACTCCTGTGTTAGCTATGTTTCAGATTTTAAAAAGCCTTAACATCACCTCTATTTTGTTAAGAAGATCATGGTTAAATATATTTACCCTGAGATTAGACAATGGAAAAATACAGTGTAAAAAACAGCATGAATACAAAATACAACCAGTTGTGCAGACTTACAGAGGCCAGGTGAAGCAGCTGCTAGACCTGCAGGGAGTGCAGGGATCAAATATATAACCCCAGATAACCCTGCCTTACAAGGCCAAAGGCACCACCCTAACCTGCTAACTAACACACACACACACACTCACACACACACACACACACACACACACACACACACACACACATGCTATCACACACACACACTGTCACACAGAGACATCAACAGGTACACAAACACACATACACTTCTACCTTCTCACACACAGATGTGTTTCCATCACTTCAGAGGACATTACATAGACTCAGACACATACCCTGGAGACTTACCCTAACCTTAACTATAACCACTACTTGCCTAAACCTAACCTTAAGCCAAGTGTTCACCCTAAAATGTAATGATTTACAGTATGGGAACTTGTGTTTTGTTCCCATAAGCAAGAGGAGTCCCCACAATGTGACTATGTAAACAGATCTATCTCCACACAGTGAGTAATACACATCCATGAACACGCACACACACACACACACACACGGTAATTGCCATCACTTTCATCACTTATGACAGGGCTCTCTATGGCTCTCATGATGTCTGGCTGCCCTCTCTGCTCACATTCAAATAATGTGATTTTTTGGGAGCAGCGCCAGGAACTTTCTCCTGCATAACTCGTGTGTGACTCACCCAAGCATAGCCTCTCTATCTCTAATTCTACCACACTTTTTAAATTCTTTGTCCAAGTGAGGAGTGGTTGTGGACAGTAACCAGAAGCTATTTATTGCCTGTGAGGAGGAGCAAAGAGAGGCAGAGTGTCACAAGAAAGGTATGAATTGCTACCTAGGTCAAAAATACAATTACTTGACAATATAGTTTATATCAAGTCCACATGTCATTTTCAATTTATTCATTAATCCGGCTGCTGCACTCAAATGACCAAAGTATATGGTATGTGGTTTGTGTATAGCAGTGACCAGTGGGGTCTGGATAACTTCTTTTGCTCTGCAAAAAACAAACAAACAAAACAACAAAATCTCATACACAGCCTGAAACAGCAGAAAATCTTAGTAATATGAACAGTAGGAAAAAAACTGTTGTCATTCTCTATCTTCACAACAGATCTGAAATTTGGCTGTATTCACAAAATAAATTGAATAATAACTGTCAAATGCCACAATGAAGGGGTTTTGCACAACCAGTTAATATTTCTAGGAGCATGCATCCATTGAACATGCCCTGAGTCAATTCACAGTCAGTTGTCTGTGGAACAGTTTACCTCTATAGCTAGGCACAGAAGACATCTTTACTATCTCAATGGCCCATCTGAAAGCAGGAGAGCAGAGATTCAACACCAAAATTCTTTCTAGGACCACAAGGCTATAGACCCTCGAAAGAGATTGACACCCGCCACCCTGTAGCGAAACCTCAATGCTTGTATGGACTCGTTTCACCCAGATTTTTTAAATCTAAGTCTCAGTGGAGTGTTCTTGTTGTCGTGGTCATGGACTGACCATAAAAAACACTTTGTGCAAGATGAGGTAGTTGATATGTTTATTTCGTAAGAATACTTAAGGCCTTAGATTGGTGACCGACTTCTGCTGCTGTGTGTCCTTGACACCAGAGTCAGTGGGTGGTGGTCAGTTAAACATCTAAATGTTGCACTCTCTGACAGTTTTTGGAGGTTGCCAACAAATCCCCCAGATCAGAGGCAAATCTGCGTTTGCAATTCAGCGCTTGAATGCTATGTGTGAAAAAGGGATGCAATTAACAGCCTGTTGGTTAACCAACAAGAATATTTTGGGTTGGTTATGCATGTCAGTCTATATCTTAATTTGCATACAGAATATACCAAAAGACACACAGTGTGAAGCACAGTGGTCTGAGGCCATCACCCAGTTGGTGTGTGGAATGATTGAGACCGATATGCTGCCAATCAGTGTGGTAGAGGTCGAGGGATTTAAAGAGCTAATTTGGTACCTCAAACCAGAGTATGTAATGTCATCGAGAGCTGCTGTGATTAAATGCAGTAAAAAGCACTGTGAGGCAAAGAAGGATGAGCTAAAAGTTACACCTACCAACCACCTGCTACTTCATCAGCGCTGACTGTCAGTCCTGGTAATTACCAGGAAAGTCTGTTGAAGTCCGACATATTTAAGTCTCGCCCTCCTCCAGTGTCCTCCTCAGCTCAAATTTAAACTTTGTTAGCAGTTAATGGTTGTCGGGCTGTCAAAAGCAAAAATAACTGACATCCAAATGTGAGCTGTTACATTTTCTCTCCTGGCATTGGTTACACTCCAAAAAAACTAGTCTCTGTTCATCAGAATTACACATTCAGACTTCTGTTAATGGCTTAGATTTAAGTCTTCACCTTTGCCTTCATTTATTATGTGCAGACTATGAATATGCAAATAGTTTCCACCTCTGTCTCCCCCCAACTCTTCACCACTCACCTGCAGTTCGAGCGCACCTGCTCACCTTCGACTCTGCTCATCAAATACATTCCTAACAAAAAACCCTGAGTGAAAACTTGTATACATGTGCAACATGTACCCTTTAATTCTGCCCTGGGCATGTTATCGCATCATTTTCTGTGAAACTTGCATGTTTTCATTAAAACGGTTGAGAGACAAGACAGACTTGTCAGAGGTTCCTCCTGTTGAAAGATCTTGTAATGTGTCCAGTCAGTTGCTGCCACAAGTAAGAGGATTCATGATGCTCTGGATAGCTGGAGCCTATCCTTGCTGTCCTTGGGTGAGAGGCAGGGTGCACTGTGAACATGTCTGCAGTCTGTCACAGGGCTGATATAATCTGTATAGGGAGACAACCATTCACACCTGCAGGCCTTTTAGTATCACCAGCTAACCCAACCTCAATGTCTTTGGACTGTGGGATCAAACTGGAGCGCTTGAAGGAAACCAACATGTGCACATGGAGAACATGCAAACTCCACGTAAAAGCCTCCAGCTGGCTGGCAGGTTCAAACCCAGAATCTGCCAAATGAATCCAGAAATGTTGTTGTCAAGTACCAGTGCTAACTGCACAGTGCTGCCTGACCCAGTCAGCAGCTTGCCCATGCTGTGGGCAACACTTGTTATGGTTGTGAATTCTTGGTTTCCTTGCTGCACACTTAGTATTTTTCACTCAAAAAGGTATTTTTGAGTTTTGCTTGTCCTCAAACTGTTTTACGTCTCTGCGTCTGGGTCCTGCGTAACCAAGAGCAGAGCGGTCCTGTCAAGTCAAACTGATGTCTATATTTCTATTTGCTGTAATGGACACATTAATGACATGTTATTCCTGACAAAAATCCTGAGTTCAAGCAGGACACTGTAAGTTTCTGTGCTTGGTAAAACAGCTGCATCCATTGCATTTGATTGGACTGAGTTGTTTGTCTTTTTAATAGCTGTATTCACTCTGTGAACACTGTTACAGTGAACGTCTCCCCATCCCAGCCTTCGCCTGCTTTGTCATGGTCCGTTTGTTAGCACCCTGGAGGATCTTTATTTCTGTTCATTCCCAGTAGGGGCTTTTTTGCAATGTCCTTATTTTGCTGTGCATTCAATGCTTCTATGCATTAATGCAGTGCTGAGAAGCTCCAGCAGCAACACCACACCACATCAACATTTACATTCACAGTTTCTTGCTTGTGCTAATTGGCTTTCCGATCACTCCTCCCTTCACAATAGCAGGGTTAAGTGGTCGGGTGATACCTGTAAATTAAAGCTTGTCTCATTACAACATGCTAAGCACAGCCGGGCCTTAGGTCTAATTTATATACTGAAGGCTGGCCAAGCTGCATGTGGTTGAAATCCTGTCGGCAACCACTACTGACCCTTCTGTGACAGCTCTGTCACGACCTCATGCTTGTGTCCCTATGGCCTGATAAAATGCAGTTGACACAGATGGACGGACTTCAAAGAAATGAATACTGAGTGATGACAGTTTCAACATTTGAGCAACCAGATTCTATCGCACTGTTTAAGAACAGTTGATTCAGACATTAACCCTTGAGGATAAGGCCTGGCTTCATCCATCAGTCATAAAGAAACATGCATGTGTGTGATAGAATTAGCTTATTATGTTGTTTATTGGTGTTGTTAGTCACCAGTTACTTGCTAAAGTCCTAAACTTTGAGTCCTAAACAAGTCATGTGCTGTTCACCCAATAGAAGGATATTTATGTTTTGTTGATGAGATGAAATGAAAATTACCTTTTTAACCCTTTTAGATAACATTTTTTTGCATATTAGTACAAACAAAATCTATTCTTGCATCAAAGTAGAATCATTTTCGTCCAGTAAAACAATTTGACGTGTGCTTACCTAAGCTTGAACCAGTTCATCCAATATTGTCGTGACATCTACCCATCAATCAATCGTCAACTTTTAGCAGCAGTGTTAATATGTATCAGTTAGCTAGCGAGCTACAGCATTGTGTGTCGCTGTGTTCAACTTCTGGAATAAAGTTATCAGGACTAGACAGTCGCCTGCTGCATGTTAGTGGTTTTAGACAAAGCAGAAATTTGGTCATCCACCAATGAAAGAAAGCTTTAGATATTACAGATTGTTTATTAGTTTTTACAGCACAACATTTATTTATGGATGTATTGTATGTATATGTATGCAGATCATCACCAGGTGCTCATCTCACCAGAATGATTGTAGAGCCAATTAACCTGAACTCACTGTTCCCTGTACAATCCCGAGTCCAGAAAAGTTGGGACGCTGTGTAAAGTGTAAATAAAAACAGAATGCAATCATTTGCAAATGAACTGAGGTTACTAACAGTGGTTTTCTGAGCCCATGTAGTGACATCATTTATCCAATCATGTGTTCACAAAGTGATGAACATCGCTCCATCTTATCTTGTGTACGAGTGCCCTGAAACATGTTGCTGCATCAAATTCACATTAAGGAGATATTTGCAAAAATCACTGAAGTTGATGAAGTAAAATATTAAATATATTGTCTCTGTCCTGTTTCAGTTGAGTATGTGTCAAAAACTTTTCTGGAATCTGGGTTGTGTACCCTGAAACCTTGAACGGTGCAGTTTCTGCATTGCCGTCTGTAATTTTTTGCTTTTTTGCAATCTGACTGAACAAAGTCAAGTCGAGTGCCATTGATCCATCACAGACCCACTCAAAGATCCTCCTGTAAAAAGAAATGCTGTTTTCAGTTACCACCATGCTGGGAGTAGAATAAAAGTCCCCGTCCACTCCTAGACAGTCAGTGCTCTATCCATGCAATGCACACTCACCATTGTTCTCTCATCATTGTGGTATTAAGCATGTGTGCAGTTTATTAATACTCTGAGTGTGATGGGTATTAATAAACCCTTTGTTTGATACCTTGCCTGACCCCACTGCCTCCCGCTGCAGAGATAGACCACACAGACTGCTTGAGCCTGTTTACCGGTCACACCATCAGTGGCATTTTCAGCTTGACAGCAGCCAGGCAGATAAGAGCTCGCTTTCACCAGAACTGAACTGAGCGTGCACAGAAGACCCAGTCATGTGGAAAAAATAAGCAGCACGCCTGGACCAAGAGCTTGAAACGATTCCTGTTTATTCTCTCAGTCAGAATTTGGCTGGTATGCTTCAGACACTGAGGGTGTAATAATGGTGTTATCATACTGAATGTCCGTAAATATTGATGAATAATTTTAAAGATTACAGCTGTTAGCTACAGATGTGTCCCCATGAACCACTGCTTTTCTGTGCCAGTCATCAGGATTAGATTGCTGTTACATTGCGAGGGGTATATGTTATGTGTGTGTGTCCACATGTAAGTGCAGTGAGTAATCCTCCGCTGAATTCAGTCATTAAAAAGCATATGTTTATCTTTTGGAAGGAATGAACACGAGGCCTCCAGCATGTCCATCCATGTCCTTCCTTTCTGGCTGTCTGCTTTGGAACATTTTCAGCAGCAGGACAGGGCCGAGCAGATCAGGCGGGCAGCTGTTTGTGTTTTCAGTCAGTGTTTTATGGAGGATTAGAGGTGTGATCCCACAGCTGACAGTCCCTCTGGATGCCACACAGATACCAGACCCTTCATGGATCTGCGCTGGGAGGAGCAGCACAGGGAGGGGTGAGTATGTGCTACATCCTCCTTTATTTAACTGACATCACAAAGACAATTAAGGATGCTAAAGCAGAAACTATAGTTGAAGGACACTGAAAAACATTACATTAACATTAAACATTCAACTTTAAACTGAAAATGGAACATCTTTGTGTTGGTGCTTTAATAACATGACTCGTATCCATCAATCCTGTGCATCTTTGTAATGTTATTGAATATGTTCCTATTAAAAAGGCTTAAAAATACATCTGCTCCCTCTGTTTCATTGAAAAATGCAGAATGTGTTTAACCAGTGGACACAAGATGTCTGTCAACTCAACTGAGAGTCTGTTTCTCAGTGTTTGGTACATGGAGGCATCACACTTGTGTAAGTTATATACTGGATCATGACTGGCTTCCACAGTCAGAGTTCCTGGATGGTTCAGGATAAATATGGAGAAATATTTGTTTTTCCAGACGATCACCTCCACTTTGTTTTCTAAAAAAGTGGAAGAAAGAAAATACAGTGTTTTTCTTTTTTTATTCAGAAATCTCTACAAACACACACACACACACACACATATATGTACATATATATATGTGTGTGTGTATGTATATGTATATACACACACACACACACAGGATGATATGATGGCACTGTTTCATTTTTTTTTTCCTGGGGCATGACCAGAACATAAGCAGCATGTTTTTCATGGAGTTTGGAGCAGCCAGCAGCCAAAGTGTTTACCACTGCGTAAGTGGGCGCAGGCCAGAGTGAGCCTGATGCTGTCAAAAGCAAGACAAGAAGTATGACAAGCAAACTGAATACACACTCCTACACTGAGCTGCCCCAAGCACAACTGACCAAATCCACATATCTGCAAACAAATGAAAGAACATCCAGCGTCAGCTTTGAACTGTTTATATACACATACATACCATAATAAATAACCAAGTATTAAGCTTTACTGAACATTTATCAGTTATGCAGTGTGATGTAGTTATTACAGTCCATTACTACGGTCCATCTTTTCTGTGTAAGGAAACCTAGCCTACCTCATTTTCAGTTGTTTTTTATAATAAGACTAAAAAGTATGGGGGGAACAGTAGTGTAATGTTATTTACTCAATATGTTGAGATGTTTGACAGAAACATCACCCAGCAAGTTTTCTGGGTGCTGGATTGACAATCCCAAATATAAAGTCTGACTGGTCATGATTCCAAATGGGAAAAGAAAGCAAAATACACGTTTCTTGCACACATGTTTCCCATCTCCAACAGGGTGGGCAGCAATTGTAAGCCACATGCAAGGGCAAAAGCACTGTCGTCTTGTCACAGCATGTTTGGACCAACGCAATGTGAAACCAAGTTCAATGAACCCAAGAGGTTTGGAAATGTTTGGAAGTTTCAAATGGAAAATGCGTTGGAACTCTGCAAACAAGGTGCAGCGTCATAAATCCTGCTCGTGTGTACATGAAATGATCAGAGTTAAAGTGAGATTTAAGGCGAGCAGATAGAACTGGCCTGCACAGTGAAGCTCAAACACCCCAACCTGTACAGGTGATAATCAGCATGAGCAGCTGACTGCCCCTTAAATCGTAACAACTCCACCATGAGCATGTACCGATGTAGTCCTGCACGATGGCTCCATCTCTTCTTGTCGTTCATGTGATGGAGCAGCTGGGCACAGGCCTCGTCGTATCAGACAACCGTTGTGCTGTGGTGCCTGTGGTGACACAGTCTTGCCACCCTGGTTGGCACAATTGTGACTTTGACCTAACAACACCTGTTAGCTCATGTTCATGTTCTCGTAACATTCTTGGAAAGCAGGTATGGAAACGGAGTCACTGTCCCATTAAGAGACGACACATCACAGATGAGATGATGGGCCCACGTCTGTTTATGTGGTGATTATCGGTTACTCCATGCTGTTTCTGGCAGCGGAGGACGATTTGATGACCACGTAACTGATCTAATGAACATAATACCAAACCTTAAATCTTGAAAATACACACTTGAAGGATGTCATATGAGCCTTCATGGTCCAGAGAAGAACATGGGAACTGAACAGTCATACAGTCATGGTAAAAAGTAATTGAATTTAAAAATTGTGTTTTCCAGACCTAGAAAAGTGATGGAATTAGTGAAGTCCTTCATCTTTCATTCCTGTCTGTTTGAATGATGAATTAAGTGTATATTTAATATTTCCTCACTCTCTGATGACCAACACAAACTGAACAAGAGGATGACAGTGTGCAGACATAAGCTTTAGTGATGGTAGCGAGGCTGCCCTCACCATTCCCGCTGAGGGGAATGAACAGCCGGCATGAGATGGCTCACCAATCCAGCCACTGAATGAAAACCCCGGCGAGACCAGTAAGCGGGCCACGGCCTCCCTCTGACCAGAGTACGGTTGCTACAGCTATGCACAGCACTTCAAATATGCAATGTGTAAGAAATGCTCAGAATTGTTGAAACATTTAAAAAATGAACTGAAATTATCAGGAGAATGTGAAGAAGTGACAGTCCTGATGTTACATCAAACACGTCGATGTGCGATGAAGTTAGCATGCTAACCAGCTAGCCTCGGGCCATCCTGTCCTCAAGAGGTGTGTGGAGTGTGTTAAACAGCAGTTGGAAGATGTCAGGAGTGACTAACTGTGGCTTATGACAGGAACCGACAATAAGTCTTTTTTCTCAGTCATTACTAACAGTACATCACTGGAACTATTTTAAATGTTATGTCAGTGTGGCTGCTGTGATGTTGTTCTCTGCTCTTTCCAGAGATGATGTGTTTTACCAGCAGTGTCCACTGCTGTGACGTCCTAATCGGTCATTTATTCATAATACTAGCACAGCTCCTTCGAGGAAAAACACTGAACCAGCCACAGTTCTGTTGGAGACTTTGTGCATTTAGTCATGGTGGCTATTTCTTCCCATGCTGACTAACTTGGAGGTCGGTATGGCAACGGGTATCAACCCTGAACGCTGACTGGCTACCTCATGATTGGCTGATGGGCATGTCGGTCAGCGGCACTAAAGCCATCAAATTTTGGTCAGATTTGACTTGCGTCTGATGACCAAACTGGTCAACTAAGATAAAAGTGGCGCACACTTCCATGACAGATAATGTGGCATGCATCATGTGACCTCCTTACAAAGCTGTTTGGACAACAATACTCATTCTAAAGTTAGATATTTGTGTGTTTGTGTATTTGTGTTAGTGTATGTGTTCATTATCACAACTTGTGTAAATACTTCAACACAACGTTCACCATCTGAGCACAGGATTTTTACAGATGGGAATAAATGATCTCATATAGTCCATTACTCATCTGGTGAAACTGCTGCTGACTGTCAGCCATGTCCCCTCTGTGCTGGAGTCAACAGTCATGTCACAGGTGATCCACACAGGGGCAGTATTTGTCATGAATACATGGAAGGATTTAGGAGGAAGTATTTCAGATTCAGTGTGTGGACTGAGGGAGGCTGGATTGGAAAAAGTAGTGATCACATTGTGTCTGTGTCTGTGAGTGAATTTATAGATGATGCACCACTTCTGATGCACATTAAATTTCCTGAAGTGACACCACTGATGAAGACCCCACAGCTTATCAAGGCTTAGTCTATTCAGCGCAATCTGTGTCTTGGCTCCAGATCCGCTCAGCGTCTGTCTCTCTGCCTGAGATATTTTGAAAAGTTGTGTTATGTGTTTATTAGAAACAGCAGATTGGGTCTGGCTTGGTCTTATTTTAGCTGGTTATTAGCAGTAGTCTGCCAACATATTCTCTGTTATTCCTGTAGATGTCAGCAGCACACATGGGATTGTAGTGAGCCAAGACGAGAGAGTTGCTCGTGGGGGTGCTGTTGCACTAAAGATAAATATCACACCCGCTTTATCTCAGCTTTGTGTTTCATCCTCATACATCAGATCAACTTGACGGTAATAACTGCATGAGACTGAACCTCTTAACACAAGGAAGTTAGATTACGCTGGTCTCAGAAAGATGATGTGCAGCTCTACCAGCTTTGGAAATCAAGCCTGCACCACATGTTCCTAAAGGGTGGGGGTCACTTACTTAACCGTAGTGTCAGGCTCACTTGTTGGATGGTGGAAGGCTGCAGCATGTGAGTGATCTATTAGATCCACTTCAGTTTGAACAGCTGTTATGTTGTAACACTCGTCCGCTTAATGATTCTTCTCTCAACCACTGAACCCAGGCAGGACTCTTCTGTATCATTTTTCCTTTCCTTCATTTAACACCATCCAGTGCTAAAAGTGGATCCAATTACAGTGACTTTTCATACAGTGTTTAGTTTGGTGTGGCCAAGTTTGCTTTTTTACTTTTAAAGTTTGGAGTGTCAGAAGCTCAATGAATCACTGTCTGTACATTAAGCTGTCTATTTCTTACCTACTTTTACCTACCGTTCAACAGTTCATCAATTCTCAGACGTCTCCGCTCGCCTTCTAACTTTTCACCCATAATCGATCCCAGTGCAAAGCTTTGGTGTTTAAGCTGACTCAACATGTGGATGCTTTTCTCTATGAAATTTAATTTTTTTTTTTCCAAGTAGTTGAGCTACTCTACTGTTCACGTGGGAATCAGTTCCTGTTGACACTGTGTCAGAAAGCTGGTGGTTAAACTCTCTGGTTATCTTCCAGCACTCATCAGTCATTATCGTGACTCGTGACTGAATGCACTGCGTTTGGAGGTGTATGAAATGATTTCTCCATTCCCACTGATATACACTGTTCAAAAAAATAAAGGGAACACTTAAACAACACAATGTAAATCCAAGGCAATCACACTTCTATGACATCAAACTGTCCACTTAGGAAACAACACTGATTGACGATCAGTTTCACATGCTGTTGTGAAAATGGAGACAACAGGTAGAATTATAGGCAATTAGCAAGACACCCCCAATAAAGCAGTGGTTCTGCAGGTGGTGACCACAGACCACTTCTCAGTTCCTATGCTTTCTGGCTGATGTTTTGGTCACTTTTGAATGCTGGCGGTGCTTTCACTCTAGTGGTAGCATGAGACGGAGTCTACAACCCACACAAATGGCTCAGGTAGTGCAGCTCCAGAAATCACAGTATTGACAGCTCTAATAGATTTACAGCTATATGAAGTACATATGGCATAGTATATACATCTGTGATATATTTATGTATGTGATGTATTTACATATTAATGGCAGATAGTAGATGAACATAACAAGCACTATTGATCTAATAATAATGGTGGTATAGCTAATAGCCATGGCAGGAGATGCAGCTCTGATCAATAGTCCAGGGTACTGTGAGCTCTTTAAGATAAGATGGTGCCATTTAATGCTCTGCAGGTTCTATTCTGGATTTTACAGGCAGCCAGTGCAGAGCAGCTAATATCAGGCGAATAACAGGTGCTGCAGCATTCTGGATTTGCAACGCATTGTGACAGCCTGAGAGGAAGGAATGGAAATAACCCAGACAGCAAGTAACAAATGTGTGGACCAGTTTTTCTGCATCGTTTTGAGACAGGAAGTGCCTGATTTTTACAATGTTACGTAGGTGGAAAAAGGCAGTCCTTGAAATGTGTTTTACATGAGAGTAAAATGACACATCCTGATCAAAGATGACTCCCAGATTCCTCACAGTGGTGCTGGGGGGCAGCGCTCTGCCATCCATAGGCCCTTAGACATCTGAGAATCACTTAGAACTTTGATTAGAACTCCAGTGCAAATAAGAAGTGTGAAGCTTCCATTTGATAGTAAGTTGAAGTATTGATTGATTGATTATTGATCGAACAATTGATTGTTAATTAAATAATAAACCTGAAATATTTCAGTGTGCTCTAACATGTGGGAACATTGCCTCAGTTTTCTCATTTGTATGAGTCAGTAGTGATGGAACAAACGTAGTGGTTGGTGGCTGAAATCTCGGCTGTAACTCATCTGGGTCGTTCAGCCTGTCGGCATGCAGCTGGAATGAGAGAAGGGGGACATTTAACACTCTGAGACCAGGTCAACCTTTATTTCAGG
The DNA here is from genome assembly GCF_017976325.1 of Chelmon rostratus. NCBI lineage: Eukaryota > Metazoa > Chordata > Actinopteri > Chaetodontiformes > Chaetodontidae > Chelmon > Chelmon rostratus. The sequence continues at coordinate 3,553,167 of NC_055669.1, read as the reverse complement.
ACACGACAGGCAGGTTCAAGAGAGAATCGAGCAGACGAACAGGAGAGTTCTGCTCAGACATCACAGAAAAGAGGGACAGAGGATGGTCACAGTCCAGTAATGTGAACAAGACATAACGAGATAGTGATTATCCTCCTTGGCATGATATTATTTTCATCAAATCACAAACTGGACATGTCCAGTGGGAATATGAATTGCACAAATGACAAGCATAAGAAATGTGCACTGAGATGAAATTTGGCAACATGTCTGATACACCAGTGTGGAAACTGTAGGCAGGCAAAAAACAAGCAGTCACCAGGAAACCGATAGGACAGTCGCGGGAACAAAACCACCACAGAAACAAATGCAAAGATATCACAACAACAAAACAAAATCCATACATGTGTCACTGTGTCTCTGTCTGCGTCTGAGCTTCATCGAGCAATCAACGCTCACAGTATATAGACCCCAGTCCTTCAGGTCAGTCTCAGCTCCTATTCTGCTCTTGCTGGTCTGCTCTGTGCTCCTGACCTCACGCCTGTGCGTTGTCCCCTCTGCCCAGAAACCTCCAAGCCTCCACCTGGATCTCCTGCCATAAGTCAGCTGAGCTCTCCCTGATCTCCCTTCATCTGCTGTTCCTAGTCGCTCGCCCGGATCAATCTCCAGCGAACTGCACATTGTGAACATTGATAGTGAACTAATAAACTGCTTGCACTGATTTCTGCCTCCCTACTGTTCCTCTTTTGGGTCCTACAAGCTCTCTCTCATTATGACACACATTTGGCTAATTCCTATCTTAACAGCAGAAATTCAAGATGGATCACAGCTTCTGAATGCCTCTGATAGTAACGTTGGACAAAATGTCAGCAGGGCTGGATCACCCACAGAGCAACAGTGCAGGGCTGCAGCACCTTATTTCCTCTCCCAGGGCCCCCGGGCAGGTCACTGCAGCTGCTTGTCAGTATGCACTGGAAACTGATGGTGAACATGTGGTTCCATGAAGACAGACCACCAAACTAACATAAGATAGATGTTTAAGCTCATCACTTTTGCAAAATCCAGTTCTTTCCGCCTTAAAGGAACACGTAGACACTGAAGGAAAGAAGCTTATTTGCTTTCTTGCCAAGTGTTAGATGTTCAGAAGGGACCGCTCTCATGTCTGTGTAGTAAATACGAAATGCTAGCTCGGGTTAGCTCAGCACAGGACCTGCAGACAGGAGGAAAAAGCTAGCCAGATTCAATTATCTGCCTACCAGCACCACTGAAGCTCACTAATTAACATGTTATTATATTTTGATATAATAACATGATATCTATATGTTTTACAACTTTGGTTTTTGTACAGACTGAATTTAACTTAGCAATCAGTGAGCTTTGGAGGTGCTGGTAGGTGGGTTATGCTACCTTTGGAGGGAGAGAGGCTAGCTGTTTCCCCCTGTTTCCAGTCTTTATGCTAAGCTAAGCTTTATAGCATCCTTTCGTTTGACGTTCAGCAAGAAAACGGATAAATAATTATGTTTTTCTGCATAACGTGAGGGACAGTACGTTTGGGTTGAAGGGTCATTCTGTAGATGAAGAGTGGACAGGTGTGTGTGTGTGTGTGTGTGTGTTACCATTTCCTGACTGACAGAGACAGACAGCTGCAGCAGCTGAGTCTCAGCCCAGATACAGCACAAAGGTTACAGCTATTAATACACACCAACACACACGCACACATAATGCAACACGTCGCATCTAATCTCACATCGTTGCTGACAATTCACGACTTTCCTGTGACTCTGGTTCGATTGGCGCTGCTCAGCTTTCTCTCAGCCTCTCACTCTGCTGGCAATTAAGAGTAAATTAGTCAGAAATCCTGTGATTCAAGTTAACACCAAGGAATCAGTGTGACTCGTTCAACCTCTCTGTGCCCTTCTGTCGTCTCAGTAGGAGCAATGTGACACCTTCAAGGCCCCGGGCAGGGCGAGAACATACTCTGGATTTGTGTTGGAGAGGCCGGGTATCAGTAACAGAGCAGAGCAGAGGTAGAGATAGTTCGATCAGGGAAGGCATTCTGAAGCTACAACTCTTGGATGTCTCGCACAGGGACACAGCGGTGGCCATCGCTGAGTGGAATACGGTGGCGGCCATTGCATTTCTGCACAAGTGATCGACAGTCGCTGCTCAGCAAGAGAAAGCGTGAAGGAGACACGTGGGACACCTGCTGCACAAGGTCAGAGAGGACTGACGCTCAACTCACCTTCCTGCAGCCAAGCAGCAGTTAAGTGGTTTGGCTGCATTGTTGAAAGCTTCCGTGTGAAAACACTGTAGCCACTGGCAGATACAGTAAGTGCCTCCTGGATCGGAGAGTTTCACGTTTGGATTTCACAGTGTGCACATATTCGCAGTCTCAGCAGCTCAGGCCAGCTGTCATTTCATTCATGTTGCAGAGTGCACGCTGCGGTACGCATGGATGCTGAACGCTAGCAGCTAACACCAGAGGACTTCAGCTATTTTGTACTACACAGCCAGCCTCTCTAGATTTATAGATCTGGGTTCATCTTCCATCAGTGTGCCCAAGGGATTCAGTCTAAGAAAAACATCATTTAGTGTGAACAGACTGATTGGCTTCTTATGATGCTGAACTGTTCCAGTATGCAACAGCGGTCATCCACAGCATCAGCTCGTGTGATACATGCAGTCTAGACAGGACTCCAGCCTTGTCGCATGACACAGTGCATGCAGTTTATATTGGTGGATAATCAACACGAACATACTGTTTCCCTCAGAGCCAGCAGCAGTCCTTTTTCACATAACAGTTTTCGGTTGAGATCAGGTCAGACGTCCGTTTCTGGGTCCAGATGTTCCTCAACATGGTGCTGGTGGTCCTGACGGACCTGGCTGCCCGTTGCCTGGGTAACACGGTGTTCCGGCAGCACTTCCACCTGTTGCTGTCGGCGGTGGTGATGTTCGGCCCGGCGCTGAGCCTCTGGGTCTCCCAGCACAGCGTCTTTGCCAAGAGAAGCCACTTCCTGTACAGGTGAGGCTGCTTCCTGTTTTCCTTCTGCTCACTTATCTTCTTCAAACCACAGAGTTGCATCTGACATAGCAGTTCTACACTGCAGGCCTGCACCCTGACTGGGTGCTGCTGTTCAAAGAACTTCTCACAATATGTCAGTGGTTTGTCCTCTAGCTGTCCTCTGATGTGGCAGTGGTGTCCTGCTGCTTTACTGCTGCACTTCATTTTCAACACAACAAAATCAAGTTGATCTAATTTCCTCCCATCACTTCCTCCCTTCTCCAATCTCTCACTTCACTTCTAAACCTGTTCACGTCTTCTCTCTTCTTCCAGGATGTTCCTGCGCTCTGGGTGGGGGTGGACCTGCATCTTTGTTGGGTCATTCGTCTTCCTCCTCTCCTTCTCCATCCGTCGCTCCCTCTCTCTCTCCATCCGTCACCTCTCCCGGCTCGGGGTGGCTGGCGGCTTGTGGCTTGGCTTCTGTAAAGTCCTGGACCTTCTGGAGAACGCCACAGGGAGCTGCTATGAACCTTTACTCGCCAGCCCAGAGGTCACCAATGGACAGCCTCTGTTGGTGCTGCGAGAGGGGGAGAGTAAGTCTGTGTGCCTCAAAGCCGGGATGCTGTGGAGGGGGTATGAAGTTTCAGAAGACGTCTTCCTCCTCTGCCTCTGCTGCCTGCTGCTGGCTGAGGAAACGGCAGTGTTTGGACCTTATCTGAGCCTGGGTGGGATCTCAGATGCCCCTCTGAGGATCCTCTTCCTGTTCTGTGTTCTTCTGCTCGGCCTCTGGATCTTTCTGCTGCTCTGTCTGTTAGCTTACTTCCCTCAGTTCCCCACGCAGCTGCTGGGGGGCGCTCTGGGCTGTCTGAGCTGGAGGGGACTGTACCAGGGCTGGTACCGCCTGGGGCCCAGCTGGTGCTGCCCTGGGAGGCCTGGACTGGGACTGCTCAACACCAAGTCCAGCTGTGCTGACGCAGAGGACACAAAGCTGAGCCATGATGCGATTAACTGACGAGACGGACTGTAACACCGACACAGAGAAGAACTAAAGCAGTGACTGCTGCCTGCCACTGAAGATTATCTTACAAACAAATCCTGTTGAAACAAATGGACAAAGTGTGCTTTCAAAAATGAACCTGTGTATCTAACATGCTGTTTTCTAATGCGCTGGTTCCCAACCTGCGGGTCATAACCCCCATGAAGTGTTGCCAATCCTTCATGGCGGGTCATAAGGCCTTCTTGATTTAACAGGTGTACAAAAAACATAAATATTTTAAATACAGTAGGCCTATATCTCAGCGTTTCATTCATTCCTGTGAGGAAAACCAGTAGTTTCTAGAGGCTTGGAAAGGGAACGGTGAGGCGAATAGTTTGTTTCTTGCAATCTGCAACCTCACAGCTAGGTGCCACTAAATCCTGCACACTGGACCGTAAAGATGTAAACTTAAAAGAATCTCACAGGATAAGGGCGCAGTGAAGACCTGAAGACATGTTATATTCACTCAGCCTTCACGCTCGTCCTGCATTAGAAAAATACGAGTGTCTAGAAGAAAACACTTCGTTTGTCAAAAAAAGGAAACCTCTTAAATATGTAAGACTTTAAAATAAAAAAATACATAATGCAGAAAATTTTATAAAAACATCCTAAAAATATCAGGAAAACTCATCTCTGATTCAGCAGAAAATCTGCTTCAATTTTATTCAAATCCCTTGTTTTAGACAAACTTCTAGCAGTTATTATGTTCACAATTTGGGATAATTGTAAAGTACACACTCCTTCATCTCCCGGTGAAGACAGAAGACCATGTTCCTCCTAAATTTATTTTATTGATAAAACGTCTCAGGAAAAAAAAAAATATATACAAAACATCAGTCAAACAGCAGAGGATAAATGCTGCCTTGACATCTCATACAGCAAATCAGCTGTCAACCTCACAAAATCATTACATGCAGTTTCACAGCGCTCAAAGGTATCGGGAGGTTGTACCATTGTTCTATTATATAGAAAGACAGTCTGTCCAGAAACAGTGATAAATTAAATTTGTGGTTGATTACTGTTCAAAATCAGCATCTTTCCATACTTTAACTTCTATCCAGATAATGTTCAGAAAAATCAGAAAAAAGGCAAAAAAAAAAAGAAAAAAGGACAATTCCTTCATTAAAAAATGAACAAGAAAGACTGATATCTTGTACATACAAAGTCATTCTAATGAGCATCCTAGACTGAGAGGAAGAACATGGCTGATGACAATTAAGGCATAGTTTTAACTTTTGTCTTCACAAGACAATCACTTCTAAAAAAAGTTGGGGCCATATTCAGTGAGCTAAGTTACCTTCTGCTGGTGCCACATTTCAACACGGATCAGTGACATCATTAAATATTGAAAAATTGACATGACATTCGGTTTGCTACAGCTACTGTGCACCGGTCAACAGCAGAGACGGCTGGTCCAGCACTACACCCTTAAACTTTAGGAGTCATGGCATGCACTACACAGTACTTCACTGATTATTCAACAACTTCTTGAATATTACCAACATGGTAAACATTAAAATCAAGTGAATATTTGTGTGTACTTGAAGAGGGACAAGTACATTTGAACGACTCTCAGTCTTCAATCAGTTACTAAGCACTGAGACAGTGAACTGGAGCTGGCCCTTTGAAGGTGTCAACGGGGTGTCGGGTCATGGCAGATTTATGGGGAGTACAAAAATCATAAAAGGATTAGGGTGAGATCAAAAGAGGAAGAATTATCAAGAGAGGGAGGGGATGGGGGAGTTAACAGAGTCCAGGGGTTCCCAGTGACTGTCCATCATGGCATCGTAGAGCTCCTCGCTGCGCTGCATAAAATCTTTGTTCCACTGCTCCACGTCACAGTCAGGGATGGGTTCTGTAAAACACCATCCAGCAGTCATATATACAGTGTGTACCGTATAGCTGTGCATGCAAAGAAAGGACATTGGCTACAGTAAATAACCAAGCAAACACTGTCTAACACTGGACACTCGGTTGAATGACTGGATGACTGACTTTTTTAATGGTCTACCTCTGAAGAACTCATATTTCCAACTCTACTGGACACTTCATTGGCTACCCAGATACATGAGTAATGGCCAGGCCCTGTTTGTAAAACCCCTAACCTGGCAACATAAGAACATGTCTGCTGACTGGCTGACAGCAAATCCTATATGATAGTAGTTGAACACAGTTGAAAAAGAGCTTCATCATGGTTTAAAAAACAGTCTTACCTTCTGCATTGTCCTCCTCCATGTCCCCAGCCTCCTCGTGGCTCTGCTGGGGACAAACATTAAACACTGGGAGTTATTTCTGAAACACTAAAAATGGACTTGTCATTAGAATGAAAACCCCTGCAGGAGCCGAGGTGTTCCCTCACCTCTATAGCTCCTGACATGTCAGTGGACATGGGTGGCATCCCCATGGGAGGTGGTGGCATCATGTGGCCTGGTGGGGGGTACCCATAGGGCCCATAGTTATAGTTGTACCCACTGTTGTAGCCGCTATTGTAGCCGCTGTTGTAGCCACTGTTGTTGTAGGCGCCATACTGGTCATAGCCACCCCACTGAGAGTAGTAACCCCCCTGACCCCCACTGCTATTGCTGCCATAGTAACTGGACTGGGACTGGCTGTAGTTGCTATGGTAATTCTGGCCCTGGCCTCCATGGTAGTTGCTCATCTTCTGGCTGCAACACAAAAAAGAACAAAGTCTCATTAAGTTTTGATGGGAATCTGGCAAAGGGCATTGAATAATTCAGCTCAGTTATCAGAATCAAAATCTATCAAATGAAAACATCTATCAAATGAAAAGATAATGTAGGCTGTACAGAAGTGTGTGCATCTCTTGTGTCATCAAATTACCCAATCACAGCTTTTACCCGATCCCTAAACCTGCAAGGCTTTAACCTTATGTCTAGATGGAATCTAAAGGGATTTAAAGGTGCAAGATGGATATGAGTGAAAAAAAGAAGACACAACAGAATAAAATGAAATTGAAATTGTTTTGGATGGCTTTTGGTTGCAGGTTTTGGTCTTCAAATTTCATGTTCTGCTCTGCTCTCTGCAGTATCTGAGATGCCAACTATTTAAACACTATTCTCAAGTAAAATTCTGGGATATTTTGAGTTCATATTCAAAGGTTGTGACATATGATGGTGTGTGCATGACGTACCACAGTAAGACATGTATGGAGAGTAAGAATACTTTAAGACCATCAAGCTATTTGGACAACAGTGACAGAATCGTGGCATTGCAGCTCTTACTATGCTAATCTCTGTGTTGCTGGGTGTGTTTTCTTTGGTAGTTTCTGCGTCTGTTCATTGAACAGTCCAGATATTTTGCTGTGTTCCATCATGTTTCCTTGTCAGTGTCTTACCTCTTTGCCACAGCAATACTGAGCCTGAGTGGCTTCCCCCCCAGCATCGTACCCTGGCACTCCTCGATCGCCTTCTTCTGCTCACTCTCCTCCCCAAACTTGACAAAGCCATAACCTCTGCAAGTCAAACAGCAGTTACACCTCCTGTCCACACCACCACACGCTCCATACTTGGCATTTAATAGCCACTTATAATGAGAAAGAGAATATAATGGGTATTATTATGGTAGAACTGAAACTTGTTGTTTTACTTTTAACATGAGGTAGCATCACTTGAATTGTGAGTTGCTCTTGCTTAGCCTATATGGGGAAAACAATAGTTTTAGCATAAGACGGTAAGAAAACATTTCTTCAGGCTTTTTTCGAAAATAGATGAAGAGGTACTTGTGGTCAACGTCCATAGCACTGCTATCTGTATATTCATTACACCACAGAAACCAGGACACATTTTTACATGACTCTTTCTTACAATAATATTCAAACCAGAACATTATACAACACACTAGGGGTGGGCGGTATACCCGTTTCGTCACTGATGTCACATTCTGCCATGACATGGATTTTACAATGACGTCATTATATATGTGCTAAATTTAGCATGTTAAAAATAATGCACTTTAGGTAGAGAGCTACATACGTACACACAGAACTGGAGTTACACCCAGTAACTACTATTCTCATTTCTATAATGCTGACTCCGGTAACAGGAAAATGGAAGTGAAAGGTAACATTATGAGCAAGGCACACCAATATTTCTGTTGTGTGCTGCAAGAACCAATACAAAATAACTGGAAAACTCTTTGGACACCTTTGAGGACCAATACAAAGCAAGATTTGCTTCAAAACAGAACCTCAAGGATGGATCAACACTGTGTTCAAACTTAGAACCTGTATGTTTAGATAATGTTTTGTTGCCTTACTATTTATTTTGCTGGTTAGCCTGTTGAATTTGGCATTAGTACGTTCTGAAGCAAATATGGCTAGTAGCACCTATTGCAGACTTGCGCCAGAGCAATGTTGGCATATTTAATACTGAAGGATTGTCAAGAAAAGCTCTGTGAACGTTGAGCCTCATCTGAAGCCAATTAAACAACCAGAGTAGCAGGTTGGATGTGGGAAACTAATTTTTTCACATTGCTTTTTGTGCCTGACACAGCCAGACCAAACAGTATCTCCACATTTCATACTGCAACACACACTCAGCTGTTTCTGTTGTTACAGGAGAGCCTCCTCTGCTGTGTGCCACGTCAGTATGTGAGTGTGTTGCTGCTGTATGTAAATGGACTTGACAGACATGTCCTGCTATACGCTGACTGTTGCACTTATATACTTTGAGTTTTCTAGGTCATAACGCCCACCCCTACAACACACAAAGGGAATTAAACAAATCGTATGTAGTTCAAGAAACCAACTGATGTCAAACTGAACACATAACATTTCTGAAGCCACACTGCTGCCAGTCCACCTCTATGAGTTGACATACCTGGAGTATCCATACTGGTCAGTGACCACTTTGGCTCCCTTGCAGGAAAGGTACTTCTTGAAAACTTGGTGCAGTTGAAAGTCATCTACCTCAGAGGCCAAGTCACCCACAAACACTGAGAACTCCGGCCTGAGAGGAGTAAAAGCTTTCATCAGACACTCTTAATATTCTTAAAGACAACTTCTTTTATTTATTACTATTACTACAAAGGTCTGGTAAGCATGTGACATCACTTGAGGGCATTTCACACAGCACCCACGAGAGACACAAAAGGCTTTATATAACTTTTTTTTCACATATGCAGTAGTGCTCCCTAAATCCTGGAAACAGACTGAGTTGTAAATATGGATGTATTACATGTCACCGTTTTTACATTTACCATGCTGTGATATATCAGAAAAATGATGTAAAAGTTGAATGTGAAGCATATCTTACCCCGCCTCTGGCCGTTTGCCATAGGTGGCATAGTTTAGCTTAAACTTCCGGGGCTGCACAGGGGAGAGAGAAAACACACACGCTCAGCCAACCTCAAACACCAAAGACGTGTAGTATAGCACTGATATTGCTGGAAATAAAAAGTGGAGTTATTATGGTTGTTATTTGGTTTTACATACCTCCACCACCCAGACCAGCCTTTAGCCCATTCCTCAGTTAGTTCCTACCAGAGACTCTATTCACCAGCTTCAAACAAAGTACATTCATGTACAAGCAGCCTCTCAGCCACCTTCAGCAGCAGGTACAGGTGGACAGGGGAGCCCAGCAGCTTGGCCAGCTCACAGGCCCAACGGCATTTCAAATTCAGTAGCAAGCAGCCAAAGCTCAAATCTTAACACTCCACTAGAGACTTTGAAAAGTTTCAAGCCGGCATGAATTTATTTATTTTACACCACCATACCTTTAAGAAGACTTGCCGTCACTGCAGCCAATATACAGTTTCGCTTAATTGTATCTGTACCGTCTATTTAGTTTTGCTTGGTTATAAATGTTTCAGATAAGTTCACTGGGGTAGCACAATAGTGGCAGCGAAAGTCACAGAAACAGCAAATTGAACTGATTTGACACATTTAACCAATGCCTCAACAAGAATCTGGTGTGTTTACAGAGTGTTTAAAATGACAACCTCATTTTGTATTTACTTATAAACATTCAATATTACTGAGTTACTGTCATAACAAAGGAGGACCAAGACTAGTTGAGCTCCACTATCCACAGTCAAATCAACATTTAAATACTGCTTGATATCATAACTAATACTGGAAAAAAAAGGAAGGTGGTATTAAATTGTCAATAGTATATGTAAATATATATATATATAGAAACAATAATATATATTTATATATATTGCAGGACGATTGCATCAAGGATATATGAGTAAGTATTTTGCAATTACGACATAGAACTGACCGGGTTTGATCCAGGAACCAGTTTTCCGTTGAGCCTTTGGACACAGCGGTCAACACTTGCTTCATCTGCCAGTTCCACAAAGCAGTATCCTGCTGAACCGCTGCACAAGAGGACAGAAATGTTAGGGACACACAGAGAGAAGATATCTTAAAAACATTAGAACAGCAACAACATTAAGGGTATAAAAGCCACACAGGTAATTCTGTCATCAAACCTGCGGTCACTTTTTAGTCAAGCGTGAGCGATAGCCCAGTCTTAAACAAGATTTGGTGTAACTACGTACAGGGTTGCAATTATTTGTAGTGGAGATGAGCCAACACTTAACACTAGGGATGCCCAGATCAATCCACCACCAATTGTTATCATCTGATTTTCAGTAAAGCATATGTGATCAGAAGAGCGGGATTAATGCTTTCTAGTTTTTCTAATCCTTTCTATACTGTTGTCAGACACTTATTATTAAAATCTGAGCCTGTCAAGTCAAAGTTGTCCACCACAAAACGTGTTTACGTGAAAAAACCTACCAGCACATCTAATATTGTGTCAGTTGTGTTGCTTTAACACAGAGGCTACCCGATGGCACGGGGCGCTCTGTATATCCTACCCTGTTATCCTGTGAGTGATGATCTTGACTCCAAATGGCGATTCTCCCATAGCACTAAAGGCCTGCTTGATGAAGTTCTCATCCATGTATGGGTCCAACTAAAACACACATGAAATTTTACATGAGTCATAATCAATCTGAACCAAAAGCAAAAGGTCATAATAGTAGAGGAGTATGGAAACAACTTTGTAATGTAAAAACTGTATAAAACACCCATGAATTGCTCATTATTAATACCAGACTACTGCCGAAAGATCGGATGAGACGTTTAAGTTTCACACACAATTGTACATAATTGTTGTTTTTATATATCTGTTAGGTATTATCAAAAATTATTAGCCTCAAAGTCTCAAAAATAAAATGGCTGAAACTAGGAGGCTGAAACTAGGTCGAGAGCTGCATATTTACTGTATAAACTAAACACTTATTAGCTCGTTTATGTTCGACTCATACTTTTAACGTTTTAATCGCAAACTATTCATAGCTACAATGCAGGCCAAAATATGTGTGCGTAATGTTACTACATACAACATACGCGTGATGCTACCTTCCAGCTAACTACCGCTTCTGTGTACAGTAATTCAGTCGCACCGCGCCGCCCGAGGCCCCATAAACATTACATCTGTCTTCCTGAATGGAGAGATCCTCCACCAAACTCCACTCAGATGCCATTTTACAGTTCAGACACTTCTCAAAGTCGCTTGTGCACTATCACCTTTCTTTGGTGGCATAACTTAATGCATAAGGATGCAAGTCCAACTTACATAATATGTGAACTTTAATGATTAGCTCGTACCAAGTTGCAGCTAGCGGTTGCTACAGCGATAAATAGCTTAGCGGGCAACGATTCTGCGGAACAAATGTGTGCTTGGTGAAACATTTGACCACCAATGTTGGCTACTATTTGTGTCATGGAAACGTATAAATCCAAGTTCTACCAACTTAGGACCTCAGAACAGATGTTAGCCAAACCTTTCACGACAAGGGTCACGCATCCGGGCTAACTACAAGTGACCGAGCTAGCAACCAGCGTGCGTAGCTAAGCTAACGTTCCCACACTCAAAGAAACAGAGACTTCAAACATACATCACCCATCCACAGGCTCGTCTGTCTGTTAAACATCTTGTAGTTTGGAACGGATATGAAAGTGTAGACCAGGCCGCTGGTGTTTGATGGGGGTGCAAAAAAGCGAAATTTTGCAACGTTAAAAGTTCTCCACACGTTTAAGCTAAACTCCTCGATTCGTGGTTCGTCTTCCGTCTCAAGTGAGTGTTACTTCCGGTGTTGTGATGCGAGCTCTGCCGCGAGGGGCGTGCAGTTCATGAGCTCAGGTACAACTCACAGCTGAGGCAACCTCTGCTACCGGACATTCTATTGATTTCGCAACATTAAGTGTTGGTAATCTTCTTTGTTGGGTTCATCAATGATCTGATGTCTATAACTAACAACGTTTTGAGTCATCGCTGTTCTATGAGACTCAGTAGAAGTTGCATTTCCTTCATACAATTGGCCCATTGATAACCTGGCTGGCTTGCACTTTACCTTCAAAAGCCCTGTACGTGTTATTTTAAGTGATTCCTTCACAAATGGCGGGTCACACGTGATGACCAGGTTAGATCACTTGGTAATAGTAGCTTAACATTCTTGGTCAGATTTATGGCTTTGACATTATTAAGAGATGACTGCACAGATCAAATACTTGGTCAATCTTTCCTGTGGAGATGAATTGTATCCAAAGTAAACATTTTCTCACCCACAAATCAAGGATTTAGTTGCTTTCATTTGATATTCTTGATCAGTGAAACTTTTTTGATTGCTGTTAAGGTACTGTTCCGAAATTCAACATCTTCACTTTTAAAATCAGGTTCCACCGAGATTTGAACTCGGATCGCTGGATTCAGAGTCCAGAGTGCTAACCATTACACCATGGAACCACAAATTTTGCAGAAATGTATTGAGGTCACATACTACTTGGGGTAACATAACATGATTAGGCCAAAGGTTTGACGGAGGATCCTGACACAGAGCAACTCAACATTTGTGAACACATTGTATTGATACTACTGCTGTTAGAAACTGGATTTCATATAGTAAATCTGACATTGTCTCTGTTTCACTCCATGGATGAAATTCTCGATGTCATTGCCAAAAGGGACAAAAATCAAAAAGTCATGATCTCAGTGTCAGCCATGGCCCTGCTGATTAGCTGTTTTGCAGATTTATATTGAGACATCATATTTGAGTATTTGCTAGAAATTGCTCATTATAGATTATATTCTGCTCTTATGTGCAGCCTGCCCTGATCACAATAATGTGCCTTTCCCTTTGTTGCACTCACTGTGTCTGACGCTGAACATCTAGCGTCAGACGCCTGCATGAAGGAGTCTCCACTGCAGAGTCACGATTAGCTAAATGCCCTTTCCTCTTGTGTTACTCTGTGATTATTCCTCCACGTGTATTACAGTATTTGTCAATTAGTCAGAAGAATTGAGGAAATTTAACTGGATTTGATAAGTTCTACCGATCCTTGCTCTTAAAATCAGGTCCCACCGAGATTTGAACTCGGATCGCTGGATTCAGAGTCCAGAGTGCTAACCATTACACCATGGAACCTCTATTTTAAAGTTTTTTTTGTCCCAGCCCCGCTGTCTCGCGAGACCTGTACAGCAGTGACTGCAACCATGGCAACAGTACATTACAGACTAGCTGAAGAAGTGCGCTCGAAATGACATCGATACAGAAAGAAATCTTTCAATGTGCGTTGTCTGGGGACTTGGAAACTATTAAGAAGCATTTTGAACGAGAGGCCACCGCAGAGGAGTCGCAGGAAAAGGATTTGTACGGAGTGAAGGACGAGGTTGGGAGAAATGCCCTGTTAACTGCGTGCATGTTGGGGAGGACCGCCATCGTCCGAGAACTGGTCAGAAACGGAGCGCAGATCGACCAGCAGACCGTCCGGGGTGAGTGGGAAACTGAACGGCTTCAAATGAAACACTGTTGAGCTTCAGCTGAAAATGGGATAACAGGTAGCTCAGAGGAAGAAAATGCACGCTAAGTCTAAATAATTGCAAAACCATCACAGCTGAAGTGATTCACCTGTCCTGGCCTCTTGGTTCCACAGGTTATTCTTCCCTGCACCTTGCTGCTTGTTGGGGGCACCTGGACACAGTCAGGACCCTGCTTGACCTGGGAGCTGACACACAGACCAAGACCTTCAGAGGGGAGAGGCCGGTAGACCTGGCCAGGAGATACTCCCGGACAGACTGTGCTGACTGTCTCCTCCTGGCAGGTGTGATGTCGTGGCATTATCTGTGGCAACCTTTGATTGATAAAGATGGATAATATTCTTCACCTGTATGTCTGTTCATCTCTGCACAGAAGCTAAACAGGACTTGATGTCGTATGTTGCTTTTGTTAAAGACCTCGTCTCTGACCCGGAGAGGAAGCTCACAAAGGAGGAAAAGGTAATACATTTCTCTACATCAGGACTCAGCAAGTTATTGGCACTCGATTATTGGTAATAGAGCCCTTTTAAATACAGAGTATTGCCATATATCATGAAAACCTTGGGTTTAATCCTAGTGGGAATGGAGGGTGCAGCTCTGAGACTTTAATAATAATAATGATATGAATTACGATATCAACAATGCCAACAAGTGTCTTTTCTGCTATTTCATGAGCTCAAGTGCTTTTCTTCACTATGTGTTTCTCATGTCTGCTGTAAATTTCTGCACAGAACACCTGCATGCGTGCCTGTTCTGCCAAGTCAGACTGGATTCAGAGTGTCAAACACTCAGTCACAGACATCACGGCCCAAAGGAAAGACATAGAGGACACGCTTCAGCCTATTCTCAGCAAGCTGTCAGCACAATGTACGATCCTATTTCTTTTACCATCTCAGTATGGGATACGCTGAGTGTGTAATTGCATGTTTTGATGTTTGTTTTTTGTTACTAATAGATCAAGTTTCTGTTTGCAGGAGCTGAGGTGACTGTCAAACCAGCAGGAAAGGTCTAACGCAGAGGAACATCTGTGCAATGTCAGAGCTCCAATGCTTGTCTGAAAACTTTAAAATTGTTTTCTGGTGTATAATATTTTGAAATTGAAATTCATTTGGAAATTACTTTTTAAATTATGGGAAGAAATTATAGTTACAGGAAGTTACACAGGCCTGAACCTCAATCACATTATATTTGATTGTTCTCATGAGGTTCTTATGTAACTAAAAGTCTATTTAGACACTATTCATGCTCTACCCATTGGACTTAAAATGTACTGTGTGAAGTCACTTCAACTGTCTGCCACAATTAAGACCAAAAGGAGACATAGCCCATACCATCATGCACACTGATGTTTTATTGGAAACTCACAGAAAAGCAGGATGAGACAGACTCAGACACAGTGGCTGCACAACAACCTGGCTATCAAACCAACCGACAGACAGCGAGTTCACACACAAAACAGCCAAGTAACAGCATGGTACATGGCAGGGTGGCCTTGTATAACCGTAGTCCTCAGGTCATTATCTACCACCTCTATTTAATTTGTATCTGTAAGAACGCAGGGTGTTGGGCCAAGTGAACATGTTTGGGTTCAGGTTTCTGCTCGAGGTCTACTCATATTTGACTTGCAAACTGAAGGGAACATCGCCTGTTCTTACTGCCTTTGCATGCCGCTGCCATGTATCAGCGGTTAGAGGCAGATAGAGGAGTCAGTTAAACCACACAACTGGTTTTTGTCTCCTTGTCATTTTAGCCAGTAGTGTCATAACTTTCCACACACAGAGAGACCAATGGAAGACAGCTGACACAGTATTAAAAATGAAACCTTTTACCGAACTTGTTTTCACCTCAATTAATTGGAATTACAGTAATTAATTTTCTTCTGTCACCTCTTAACCTGAACAGAAAATCAGTTAAGCCTATGTTTGAGAGATAGGGACAAGGATGTTTTGAGGTCTCTAAAAGGGAATTTTATAAGTCCCAAGTACCGGAAACATGCAGAAAACACAGCAAAATAAAATAAAAAAAAACTTAAAATGGCTGGAAAATGCACAATACCACCCTCTGGTTTTAGATTTCAAATTCCAACAGCATACCAGTTAAGTCACAACAATTCAAACTCTCAATGAGGTGATACAAATTCTGTTTGTTGATGTCACCATAAGTCCTTTGTTACACAAGCCTCTAAAGCAAGTCTGAAACGAGAAGGCAACGAACAGTGGCAGCCATGCTGGCCCCACTGTGTTGCTAAATGCTTTAGGTTTAAGGAATGGGTAATAGTTCTTTCTTAACAATAGTCTTCAGGTGCGTAGAGCAGAACGCACGCAGGGTGGTGTTCTACCCTCACACATGTGGATTAGGAGAGTTCTTCACTGAATGAATAGTAGTATTAACAGGTATAAACAAAGAAAGAAGATGTGAAATAAAAAACACAATATTTCTGGTTCTGCGGCATCAATTATGATTTTTTAAAACTGTCCATTTTGAGTACAACAGTGTTATATGAGTGCAATGTTTGCAATGGATTCAGTCAATACCTGGCGCTTACAGTGCCCACAATGCAACTCGACCACCAACAGTTCAGTCAGAGATGCAGGTGATTTATCCTAGTGGCCTCGGGCATCTAGCCTACAGCAGAGATGAGTAGTCGGATGCAGAGATCTGGTAAGCTCACTTGTAACTCCACACCCTCAATTCTGTTGCATTTTCAAACTTGTAGTCTTCAGACCCAACCAATGCCGACTCAAGTGACATCACTTGAGTCAATTTACCAGCTTTCACACAGCTCCCTTGGGAGCCACAAAAGGCTTTGTGCAACTTTTAGAAAATATGCTGTAGTACTCTTCAACACATCCAAGCAGACTTTAATGTATAAAATAAGTTCCCCTTAAATCTTTATCTATTACTCATACAACAAACAATAGTACCCACATCATTTCCAAATTACCTTCATGACATTTAAATTGCTATTGCAGCATTACCCTTGCATATTAACCACCATAGAAACAAATACAGAAATCAAGACGAGTGCTGTGGCAAACACTGTCATCCTACTATGTTGTCTTGATCAAAGGCACCCAAATCATATAATGTGACAGCTCTGGCTTTGAGAGACAGTTTCTTTCTGTTGCCTCTTTGAGTCGAGCCGTACCCTTTTTAACATCGTCACCACAGCGTCCAGGTCAGGCCTGTAACCTGCTAACAGCAGTCTGCGGCAGAACATGTACCAACATTTATCTCATAACCTCTGCACACATTTTTAGCTAAACAAAGTTATCAATTATACGAAGGCTGCAGAGACAAACTGAACACAAAACAGGTCACTTGTAAGAGTAGCTCACATTTTGCTGAAGAAACATCCCACTTCAGATTAGTGTTTGTTGTTGAACACACAATACAAATATCGGCTGGAGAAAAGTTGAGTCAATCAGGCAGTTTAAACAGACCGGCACACTTATGGCAGACAGGACAGAAAGACCTGTCTGCAGAAAAAGAGGCTGACCGAGCCAGTGAAATTCTCAGTTCCAAAAGTTGATCAAAATACAAAACCATGCAAGAACATGTGTACTTAAAGTGTACAGTCCAGTCTCCGACAAAATAGGACAAGTACCAGTGTGTCATTTTTGCATGAAATCTGAATGTTGCACATTACAATATTCACAGGTTGTTCAAAGGTGTGGAATGGGGAGGATATGTACCTTTCCAGCTCAGGTAAGTTCCACAGTCCTCAACATGACATTTCCCATGCTTTAGTTTTTGTAAACTTCTATTTAATTCTTGGTGATGTAAAATGATTAAAACATTTTTCTTCTGTGATGCCCGTTTGGCAGGCTGATCACTTTTAAAGCCATGAATGAGGGCGTACACATTTAATGGGACTTGTTTTTGTACACTGTTCTTGGCAGAGGCGAGACCACATCACAATCCAGTCTTTAGTCAAGTTCCACAGGCCCTGTTAGCTGATCCTCTGCTCTTAACTCTTAATGCAACAGTCCAACCAATACTGTTTGTACTGGAGAGAGGATGAAGTGTGAATTTGCTTAATAACTTCAATTCAGTCCAACTTGTTTTATTTATCTACAGTTTGCTGAGGAAGATAAAGATCAAAAATGACAAGTTAATTTCATTGCACAGTCTGACTGATCAGACCTCAGCTCATCAGGGTTAAGGTTCATGAAACACTTGGCCATCATCCTCCATCCCTGGCCATGCACTCACTGCCAGCTGAGCAGCAAGCCTTCGCTCTGCTGCTTCTGTTCTTGGTAAACACACCTTGCAGTTTTCATATTGTGCTATTTTTGTGTATAACCTCTTATAACAGCAGTGTAAGTGAAACATCAATCACTTCATGTTCACACCCATAACTGAGAATATGTTGAATCAGTCCAAAGTCTGTTTCAGACAAAAGTAGATGAGATAGGAAAATAGCAAGCTTCCCCTCTTTTTTCCCCTTCGATCATTTAATCTTAATTTCACTGTGACTGGTTTCGACATAGTTTAGTAATATTAGTAACTTTGTAAAACTGATCCCTCCTGGGCCTTGCCATGGCGTAGAAAATGGTGTATTCTACAGATAAATGTACTATGTTTTTTAGTTTGACTAATTTTGATAATTTTAGCAGTTCACCTGTAGTTGTTCACGCTCTAAGACTCACATGTCAACTAACATGAAATCTGTGGCGGTAGAATATCTGTTCTTTTGTTTCTATTTCACTGTAGTGACCTTCTATCGGCTCTGACACTACATAGTGACAGTATTCTCAGTCAGTCCAAAGCTCAAACGCTCCATATCTGACACCTCAGATGACAACTTTGAAGGAGCAGATCATTTTAAGACTGTGTGAAGTGAATTGCTGTGGTGTAATGGTGCTGGTGAACAGAGGGTTTGTGAATGAAATCCAATCCAGTGGTCAGTAGGCCCACATTACACTGATTGTTTAGGCCACCGAAGCTCATTGTTCCCAATTCCAAACAGTGACAGATTGCCATTTCACTAACTGAGCTAAGCTGATGTTAATTCTGATGGTACTGTGCCAGTCTGGAATACATTGTGGTCATTACTCTTGTGTTTTCTCTGGATCTGTGAGGAAGATGGGATTTAATATGATGGAAAGACATTGAAGTCAGTCACTCGATGGGTTTCGTTGTAATGTTCAGCATTGTGCTCCTCAGTTCATTTCACATTAGTCATCCTGTTGTCCTCTGCAGGTGAAGGGTTGTCCCCAGTGTTCACTGTGAGCATGTGTTTGTGTGTATAAGCATGATGTACCGTTTCTCGTAGCTGCACGTACGTATGCATGTCCTGGAGTGTGTGTTCAGAGCCACTGTGTGTATGGTTCCACAATCCTGCCAGTGACAGTAACTCTCTCTCACAGGATTGGCAGATGTTTGGTGTACCACGATGATGAAATTGTGCAGGTCTGGTTACATTGGCAACCGACTGTAAGTCAGAGAAAAGGGCGGCCGCATGTCACCCTTACTACAACCCAAACAAACTATCAATGGCTCTGTGTTTGCCGCTCTCAGTGCTTCTCAGGGTCCCAGTTTGGTAGTCTCTCCAGTATGGCCTTATGGTCCACACCAACACTGGCCACCAGTCCTCCTTTGTTGACTGGTGTTCCACTGTAGTCGATGTCCTCTCCCTTTAGGGTTGTCATTTGGCCTCCTACAATCATTGTGATACATGTCAATGGTACAGTGCACTACACCCATTAAATATTTATTTCATTTCATTTTCTATTCATTAGAAAAGCAAAAATAGCGCCTTGTAGTATAACTGATATCCTGCTGCATTTTAGCAAATGTGTTTATGTGTGGATGACATGAGGAGAAAGATAAACCAAATAATGGAATATAATAGTTGTTACATTACCCAGTGCATTCAGTAGTGCTGCACCAGCACAGATGTCCCATTTCTTAATAAAGGTGATATGGACGTAAACATCTGCCTGGTCTATAGAACCTGCTTCACTTGAAGGCATCTCCAAAAGTGACAGGACCTTATACCCTGAGAGAGAGAATGAGACCATGGTCAGTATGATTAGATTCTTCTTTATCACACCAGTGCTATGGTATGCCAATATCTAGTCATACACTTAAAGATTGCACTGTTATGCTGTCATACAGGGCTGTCTGCCCTTCCTTAATATCTTTGTCTTTACTGTGGAGGACAAAGCCTATCAGCTTAACACAAGCTCAGCAGATTTCCCTCCTTGTCTGTTGCTGTTGATGCATATGTAACACGCAGTGTAACTGTCAGTAGACGCTGACTCTCTTCTTGGTGATGGATGTTTGTGGTAATTTCACCAATGTCTGAAAACTGCATTGGTAAAAAGACTAATAGCTAATTACTGCCAGCATTTTACAAATAGCTGCTTTGAACTGTGATGAGGGAAGTGAAAAAAACAGTGTTGCCCCTCCCTCTTTACCACCACCCTTGAGGCAGGCCTTCAACCCCAACTACTCAGTGGCCAGCGGGTCAGACTGTGGCTGTACAGGACAGCTTTTATCTGTCAATGTGTGGAACTGAGTGAGTGCAGTCAAGGCACACAGAGCTGGGTTTTTAATGAAACTGCTCTGAATAAATAAAGGTTTAAAACTTAATTAAACTTGAGTTATTTAGGTGTCCCAGTAAGCCATGCCAGTGAGCCAGAATGCACAATACCTGAACTGTACATCCTGAATGTAAATGGAACGCAGTCGCTGTTAATGTTATCAATGATGGAGGGATAAAACATTTAACTAAGGAGTGGTGAAAAATTGGCGAGTTAGATGTCAAATGAAGGCCACAAATGGTTAGAATGGTGAAAACGCCCTCAAAGCACACAAAAAGTCAATGTAAAAAAGGGATGTGCCAGATCTCGCAGTTGTGGGAGCATCCCACTTCAAACTCAGACTGAAGTCTACTGCTGTATCTGTAAACATCAGTCTTTTGAGACCAAGAAAGAGAAGGAAATTGTGTCTTGATACTAGGAAACTTAGTGGCTCACTGTGGAAGACTGTATTAGACTGCTTCATCTGCACATTCTCTGCTTTAATATGTAATATACAGACATCAAAGATTCCTCCACTCACCTGCTCCACCTGCCTCTATGACCGTTGTGCCATTTCCAAAAGCGTCCTGGATATAACCTTTCACTTTTCCAGAGTGGGAACGTGACACAATCACCTTTGGATGGCTGACACTGTAGGACGACCGAGGATGCATGTTTGACCCCTGACCTACGAACCCCCAGGCTGATGGAGAGACGAACGGGAGACGGAGAGGCAAAGGGAATGGAGCTTAGAAATTCAATTAATTTTTATCAACCAACAAGTCAACCGTTAAATGTCTAGAAAGCACAGTTTCTTCCCCTGAATAACAATGTGTAGCAGGATTTGTGATCCTTCATGGCAAAATAAAGTGACAAGAGAGATAAATCTTATAGTTTCAACACAAACCTCAAATGTCTTCTCATGAAGTTTTTCAGAAAATGCAAAAAATTTTGAACTAACTTGAAGTTTAGTGATTTTCACAAAATAAATGTCAAAAAGGTTTTATCTTGTAAGTCACAGACAAGAGCCTGACTATGTGAGTTAAAAACACACACACACACACACACACACACACACACACACACACACACACACACACACACACACACACAAAGACAGTTGTGGAAACACACTCACTCACCGGTGAACCCAGTGAACGGCTGGTGTATAACCCCGATGACTGGTTTACCGTCTACAGCCACACACACCATCGTGGTCACGTACTTCACCAGACTCTCTGTGGAGAGGGAAAAATGGGCAGATACCGAAGGAGGGCAGAAGAATGATGGAAAAAGATCGATGAGACAGCCAGAGGATAAAGAGGGGAGGAGATAAGGGAGATGAAAAAAAAAAGAGGTGACAGGATATGAGGAAGGAAATAAAAGATAAACAGAGGAAACCGACAGAGAGATCAGAGGGAAAGGTAAGTAAATATTATACAAGTGTTTGAAAGAACACATTTTATACCTGGTCCAACCAGGTAGGTAGGTAGGTATAATAGGCACACATAAACTAGGAAACTGTTCCACACTCTCAGACAACGACTGGTGAAGTTGTCCAAGACCAGTAGGTCCCTACTGGTCCATGAGAACGCCACATGATCAGGCAAAAATGAATAATATTAACTACACAACTTTAGAGGCTACCATAGACTATTTGTGTTGTAATTACCTTCAACCACAAAGGGTCTTATATAAACAAAGTAATCAGTCTGTTATTAAGTTTGTTAATATGCATGTGCTGTGTTCTTCACACTGTTTTAACTAGCTTTTACTAGCTTTTTAACAGGAGTAAAAGAAAAAAAACATTACGAGTGCTTTGCGAGGATCTGTGGGTGAGAAAAGGCCAAATGTGTGTGTTTTAATACCCAAATGTCTGATCTGATGATGTGTCCACACTAGTGTTTCCAGGTCTTTTTCTGTGAAGACATCTGCCCAGTGAGGTGAAAGACCTGAACATCTGAGAAACTGCTAAAATCTCTTCCTACAAAACTGCCCATCATGGCTAACATCTGTAACATCTGCTAACATCCATAAACACAGATGAATGACAGCTGTGTGAAAGACTGTGGTGACAATTCGAGACGTTAGCAAGTCATCTGAACTTTACTACAGGCTGCCGATGGACAGCCAGTTCAGTGTCCCTTCAGTCCCCTCCTGACCTCTGGGATCACCTACACTGTGCTTTACTGCAGCTGGATTCACCATTTAGTACTCCGTTTTTTGCAAGGAAAATGCAGTTTCAGTGTGGATGCAGGAAAAAAGTAAAAATTTCACAGGCTTGATGTGGGCATCCTCTCAGCGGCTTACAGAGTTAACAGGAACTGTATTCGTCAGCTCCCGGCTGTATGAGATTATTGGATGAATGCTAAGAAGGCGCTGCTGCACAGGACCATGAAAACACACCTTAGAGAAACAAGTGTGGCCACCGAACCTCATATATCCATTTAAGCTTTTTAAACTTCACATTTTACAAAATGCACAACACTGTGAGTGAGTCCCATGAGCTTCAACTGTGAAGACAAGTCCCACCCACTTTTCAAATATTCACAGCTCATTAAAGGAGCAGCTCAAGATGTACGTCAGTGACAGGTGGACAATGTAGTCCAATATGGCGTCTAAAATGACTTGACTTGAAATATGCACACCTGTATATTCCTGTGTAGCATCTAGAGGATCGATCCACACAGTGATGCTCTCTGCAGGGACGTCCCTGCCCCCCTCTATCTTATCCTGTATGTCAGCTGGAATGTCCCGATTCCAGGTCACCCTGTCCACCACGTTGTCATGTTCCTCACTGTTCACCTGAAAACAAACACATGCACACAGAGTTATAAGTCCTGTGCATTAGGCTTATTTCAAGCTTCAAGACTGCTGTGACGGCATTCCATAAACCTGCTTCCCGGTCTTTCCAGTCTGACTGAAATATAATTGAAGCAAGCAAAGGAATGATGAGACTGCAGCAGCTTTCTAAAGGCTCGCCTCTAATGAGCTTTTGTTCTGTGGCTTCTAGCTTTGTTGCTAGTTCATGAGAGATTCTAGTTTGTGATCGAACTGTCTTAGATAAATGGTATTCATCAGTGAGTTTCCCCAGTAAACAATTACTGACTGAAAGAAGCAAGAACTCAGCAACAATGATGCACTGTGCAGAAAAAAAGAAACAGCCACAGTGGCTGTGCTCACCGTGAGTTCAGGAAAGGTGTTCTTTATGAGGTTAAACATCTTTCTATGAGACTGCAGGTCACCCATAGTCAGAGGCTCGCTGGCTCCCTCCCTCGTCTTGCCCTTTGACTTCTCGTTGAGGCCATTTTCATCACGCACCAGCTTCACCTACAGGAGGAAAAAAAACAACTCACATCCCACATGCTGATACAGCTTGAGAGCTCAAGATGTACCCACACGTACACCTGTGGTTTCTTTAGAGTCTATAAAGTAATACCTAGCTTAGCTTAGGGAAACTTTACTTTTAGTGGACTCCACAACACAACAGTCAATAACTCTACAAGTCAGGACTCAAATTCAGCCTTCACTACAGGTATGACACAAGTAAACATGTAGTGAGTCAACTATTTCTTAAGCAGAAAGCAGGTTCAAAGAAAGGCTGTTGGATTATCCTCAGGACATTTAAACAACTCTATGTACACAGCTAGGGGCAAGTGACCAAATGTCTTTTTTGTGATTTGGGTGAAGTGACTCTCTATTAAGAACATCGACTATAATCATCCGATAATGAGCTGATAAAATGTGTGATACAGGAAAGTCATTGTAAGTCTGGTCTGGAAATGTTAATAATATGAAAGTTCTCTAAACATGAGATAAGTTAAGAAACTGTTTTCTTCTTCAACACAAAGCCTGTGACTCTGTTGAAGGTGACCCGCTCAAAACGATTCAAGCCAGAATGTGTGAAATTAAAGAAGCAGTGAGGAACAACCACTTCCTGTTTGCTCTAATGACACTGGGTAAAAAAATGACTTAACAAAAGACCTGCAAAGAGCGATTTCACACAACTGTGAACATCACGTTTCTGAAACAGGTGGCTACTGTCAGGTAGTGCAATGCCTCAAACTCAAAGCCCTGATCAAACAAGGAAAAACAAACAGGCTCAGCATGATATTACAAGATATTACTAGTGAATTACTTGATAATGCCTCTGAGTTCAGTGTCTATATGATGAAAGCCTGCATGACATTTGTTCATTAAGCTGTGAAAAAACATGTTTTTTTACCTCTCTGCCACCCAGCACTGCAGCCTCCAGAGAGACGGCCAGCAGGTCCCTCAGATCCACTGTTCTCCTCTGTCTGCAGAGACGAAGGGACAGAACAACATGTGTTTGCCAGCACTGACCGCCTTTCTTCACACCAAACCTGATGAAACCGTGTCAGCCTTATCAGCTTTCAGGGGGTGAATGAGGAAGCGGGTTTTGGACGATGCCCCCAGTATTTTGGAAATGAAGCTGAAATTTTACCATACTTACAAACAAACCATTGTTATGTAACACACTTATAAATATTCAGTGTTTACCCACACAACACTGAAAGTCAGCTAATGCTTATGCTGTTGGGTCAAAGGTGTCATCTTCTAAAAAAAACATCTTTTTTATTTCATAAAATAGCCAAATTTGTCGAATACAGCTGTACAAGAACAGGGATTACAAGTCTGAACAGACATTCAGTGCCAGCTTTAGGAACTTTACAGCCTTCAGTATTGAGTGGAACAGACACATTAGAGACCCAGCTCCATGGAGCAGCTGCCTGACTCACCACAAACATTCAATAAATAATACAACAAACCTGGGCACAAACTCAAGCTAAAGACAGGAAACAGCACTGGCTGATGAATATTATATTTAAATTAAAAGATCATCCAGATGTACATGCAAATGCATACACTGGTAGGACCCCATCTACACCTTCACCTGCCATATCCTGACAGATAACCTGCTAGAATATCAGCATGTAGTAACTTTCTTTCAGGACGTTATCTTCTTGTTATCTTCACGCTGCAGACAGCTTCATAAACACTGCAGCTGCACATACAGTCCGGTGAGGGATTATTTCACGTTATTCCACGTAATAAGAGAAGAGTCTCACCTGAAAGAAGCAAAGCGGCTGGAGATGACCCCTGCATACAGGTGGTAGATGACACCGACTCCAAGGAGGCAGAAGACCGCCACTCCGAGCGGTGACAGCCGTATACCCATCGGAGCCATTGTCGCAGAAAAATGCCCTTTCTGTTTCTGCTGGATAATAAAAACCCAAACTAAAGGCACAGAAGTGCTCGCAATATATCAGACTGGAGGGATGTGGGCTAGCGTTAGCTGACGTGGCTGTCCCAGTACAGCAGCTAGCTGGCTGCTTCGCACCTGGCGCTCAGATTCCGGACAGATTCGTCGACTGTCATGTAGCAAAGAGCTGGAAGGCGGATAAAGTGAAGCTGTCAAAGCACCAACACTGGCTAATTTCGATTAGTTGGCCAGGCGTTTAGCATCGTTTAGCGTCGTCTGTCTGACGAAATTCACCGAGTATCCGCCTGTCGGGTGTCTGTAGCAGCATTCCGCCGGTCGGGCGGCTTCACTACGCTCCTTATTCTCGATGTTAACTCGCCGAAGCAAGCCAAATGTTAAACGGTGTCGACGGCGAAACGGAACAATCACACCTCTGTTCAGTCATTTTACCTCCCTAGCGTTACGTTCACAGCACCGAGGTCACAGGCCACTTCACTTCCGGGTTAACGCTGCTGTCGTCATCACTTGGGGGCCTGTTTTCCCCCATAATTTTTAAACATCACAAAAAGAAAAAAACGAAAAAAAAAATCAATATGTAAATAAGACATTTATTTTTTTTCAATTGCGCAATACATAAAAAAAATCTTGTATAGCTGCTTATGTGCACACCAAGCAGTCACAGAGCAACATTAGCATTGATGTGGACTCATGTATCTGGCTGTGTGGCCAGTAAATCTCATATTCACTGTGTTTAGGCTCTGTTCACAATAAAACTGTAGCCAGACAGCTAAACAATGAGCTGAAACTCGTTATAAAGTTCTGTAAGGCAGAGGGGAACTGCAGATCAACTTCATAATCCTCTTCAAATTCATCACTATGAGTAACCCCTCACACACTGTCGTTTTGTTGCAGTCTGTATTGATCATATAGTTAATTCATGATCAAGTTCAAGTCCAAGTTTGATCACACCATCCGCCCACTGTTCATTAGCATTACAGCAGTCAGATACTGTCAGGGTTTTTTTGGTTATTTTATAAGCCTAAAAATCATTTTCCCAAATGCTTTGGGAAACTTGTTTTGTGTCGCAACAAATTACGTGTTTTTCTCCACAGTTTTATTCTCATCAAGGTGGAACACACTCTGAGGCAACATTTAGAACATTATGTGAAACAAAGCGGTAGAAGTAGTCAGATTTCCATCGTGTCTGCTGTGGCAGTGTCCCTTCTCCTCTGCAGTACTGTAACAGTACTGAGATGCAGCCACAACATCACCTCCTCCTCATTTTCTCTCCTCCTTGTATCTGCTGGCCAGCTGGCACACATCTTCACAGGCTTCAGTCTCTGCACCGCCTGCTGATTGTCTACACAGCTCTGTCTCCTCATCCTCACGCTCGTTCCTCTGTTGTGTGGGTTACAGAGATGTGATGATGTCTCTTCATCTCTATTCTTCACCGCCTCACTTCCCCCCTTCTCCTCCATCTCGCTCTGCTGGCCATGTGACAGCGATGTGGTAAGATTTCAGCTCCTCCTCAGACACAAAGTCAGGGGCGCAGCTCATGAGGTCATGACCCCGGAATGACTTGGGGAAGGCAATGACGTCACGGATGCTGGGAGCTCCGACCACGATGGAGACCAGCCGGTCCAAACCTAGAAAACAATGGAGGAGTAATTATGACGACTTAATAAATATATAACCATTTTCACCTTTTAGCTCATGAATTGTGTAGTTTTAGATGTAGTATTGGATATTACACATGTAACTCATTACATGTATGATCTGCTCAGTTGCACCACTGCCACTTCAAATGTACCAATAACATTTCAGTCAGATGCAGCTCCTAAACTGATTACCGCAGCAGTGGTAAACCGCATTTGGATTGACAGCTGAATGGATCAGTGACTGCTAAAGCATACTCTGATCAAGTGTTAACCGTACCCAAAGCAATGCCTCCATGAGGTGGTGCTCCTGAGTCCAGAGCCTCCAGCAGGTGAGAGAGAAGAGTGGGGTCCTCCTGCAGCACACACATGTCAAGAACAGTTGTGACTGTTAAATGATTCGGCCCGAAACCAAAGGTAGGCTGAAAACTAGCCAAATATACAATGACTGACCTTGAGGATATTGCTCAGGACATGAAGTTGCTCTGAGGCCTTGTGGATACGGATGGAGCCTCCTCCAATCTCACAGCCATTCAGCACCAGGTCATAGTGCTGACCACATACCTGAGAATGGCAGAAGACTGAACATAAGGCTTAATGCATCTTATATGATGTCTGATTATTTCTGAATGTCCAAAAATGAGTAACAAAAGGACATAATAAAACAGATTTGCCGTCTGTGTGACTACCTTGTGTGGCTCTGTGTAGAGTAACTGTGTGTCCTGTGGCAGTGGAGCAGTAAATGGATGATGGGCTGACTCCAGCTGCTCCGGTTCTTCTTCTTTGGGCAAGAAAAGAGGGAAGTCCACAACCCACAGGAAGTGGAAGGCTGAAGGGTCGCGCACTGCAAGGCCACAAGACTCCAGGAGCTCTGCACACTGCAGGCGGAGGTTGCCCAGCAACGGGCGCTGAGAACAGAGCAAGGGTGGAGTAAGAGACAGAAGGAGAGAAATGAACATACATTCACACTACAGTCTGTTTTACCTTTCCTTCCTGTGTAGTAGAACATTTGTCAGTGAGTGTCTTACCACGGTGTGGAGGGAACCGGCCGCCATCAGCAGCAGGTCTCCTGCTTTGGCTTCTGTCCTCTGCAGCAGCTCCCCTGCGGCTGAGACAGACAGCAGCTTCTTCAGGGGAGACTTCAATGTCCCGTCGGCTTTGACCAGCACCAAGCTGAGCTCCTTCAGACAAAACATGCACACATGAAGAAAAAAGGACACAATGAGAAAATACTGGGGGTGGGCACAATAATACGCCACCTGTAAAATTCACTCTTGCAATAAAACCTTGGTGAAGCTTTAAAGTTCTTGTTTCAGATGCATCAGTGAGGTTTGCTTCTTCCCTACAGCATGTTTCACAGGGGAGTAAAATGCCTCAACAACTGCTGCATGGACTGCCATTAAATTTGGGACAGATATTCTATTCTATTCCCCTCAGGATGAATTGGCACAACTGACTTTTCATCTAGAGCCACGGTCACATCAAAATTTGAATCTGTGCTTTGGTTCATAAAGAAATACCTGCAAAAAACATTCCCTTCAGTTTCAGCTGTACTTTGTGTTTAGTGCTAATAAGCAACTGTTAGCATGCTAACACGCTAAATGATGATAAACATTGTACATACCTGCTAAACATCAACAGTGTCACATGTTGGTATGGCTTATGGTACACATTGTATTGAGACCAATTTGCTTACATGCGAGCATGCAGAGTGTGTCCTGTAGCCCGTAGCTGTGAGCCCATTGCAGTCAACTTGTTAACCCATGGATATACGGCACAGACCTTCACACACCCTTTGCTGCAATTTATGTTAACTAAAAACTCAATTTCTAACACTCAGCAGTCTGAATTTTGAATGTACAACAGTTTCAGTTAAAATATTATCATTTTCGAGCCCTGGTGCAATAATTTGGTTTTGGCATCTGGCAACACCGTATTGGTATTTGGTATTGTTTGGTCAGTCTCAGTGAAATCTGATCATACAATCCCAATTGAGCAGATAGAACAGAGATAAATTTTATATAACTGACACCTAAAGATGTTTTGTTACTGTGACAGATGCTTATTTAGTCATGAATAATCCACATTAAGGGAAGACCACAGTGCATTACTTTGCATTTCTAAAGTGAAACATGAACATGAAACAGTGACTTCACCAAAATTTAACAACACAATTACAAGACAACACAAGATGTGAAAGTAAAGATAGAGAGAAGGAGGAAAGCCAAACCTACCTGGCCAAACTGAGTGTGAGCTGTTTGTTTCAGTTTGTCCAAGTCTTTCCCAGTGAAGAGTTTCTGTAGTCAAACACGAGACACAGCAGTGAAGAGCTGCAGATATCAGCAAACTGTTACTTTACAAACATGGTTTGTGTGATATGAAACTGATTTTTGTTTTCACTATTATGCAGTTGTTCTTGACAATGTCTGTACAGTCTGCTCTGATGGGCTCCCTTCAACAGGAAACGGTTTGTTCTTACCGCTCCACTGGGGACACAAATGGCTTGAACACAGCCCTCTGGTTGGCTGAGAGCTGATCTGAGGAACTCAATATCCGTGGATAAGAAAACCTCACTGAGGTCGACCAGCTGGACAGACAGACAGATAAGAAGAAAGACAGGGATTCAGACAGACAGGTCCCACAGACATATTCACACCCTCCTGAACATAATGATAATACACAGAAACAAGAAAAACAAAAACAGAAACATTTTAAATGAAGTTGTCTGTGCTTGCAGCTGCAGGTTTTATGCTATGGTTGGTCCAATCAAACCAATGATACCAGTGAATCCACTGCTGATGCATACTAATAGTTACCTTTCAAGTTTTTACACAATACAAAACGTGGTGACATTAAAAAGACAATGTACTTTTGAATAATTTAGTATTTCTTAAAGCAAGTACTCCAGTAAAACTTGGCCAAACAGCTTTCACCTGTATTGAAATAATTTTTGACCAGCAGTCTCTATACTCTGACTAAAGTAATGGAGTTGTGTACTTTGTCCACCATTTGTTAAACCCACAATCACCCACCTTCATACTGAATCTGGTGTCAGGCTTGTCCACACCGTAGTCCCTCATGGCCTCTTCATACGTCATGGTTTGGAAAGGAACCTTAATGGACCCTTTCTCTGCAGGCCAGGAGTACTGTAACAAACCCTCCACCAGGGACATGATGCCTGCCTGGTCCACAAAAGACATTTCTATGTCTACCTGGGAGAGATAATGAGAGGATAACCATTCAGAAAACACAGATCAGGACTGTAAAACGACTATAAAGTAAAAAAACTGTAAAGTGTAAAGTCCAAGTCAACACCAGGACTAAGTACAACGGGGAACTGGACAAAACAGGACAAATCCAATCAAAATCACCACCTAGACCAAAGGAACAGCAAAGTATGTACATGAAAGAGCTGCATTTTCTGTACTATACACCCTCGCACCCGCTAACTAATGAATAGAAATGTGATGAATGAGCTGAAATCTGTAATACCAGAGGAAAAACTGATAAAATCACCCCAGAGGGCAGAAGATCTGCAAAGTGCTCTCCAGACTGAGCTCTGACAGGCCACGCACTCCCATATGGTCTAGCGGTTAGGATTCCTGGTTTTCACCCAGGCGGCCCGGGTTCAACTCCCGGTATGGGAACAAACATTTACTTAACGTAACTTTGAGAGCAGCGAGTTCTTTCCTACCTGGGTGAACTCAGGCTGCCGGTCTGGTTTGGAGCCTTCATCGCGGTAGCACCGGGCCATCTGGAAGTACCTGCCACAGTTACAACAAAGGCTGTCGGTCATTGCGTGCTTCTTGGCTCTTGGCTGAAGAGGTGGGGGTGACATACAGTCAGCTGCAGTGAGAACACACCCAGAGCCAGAGGCTACGACCAAAACAGCTCATTACTCTACCAGACATCTCAATCTACTCTTTTCTGGCTTTGCAATGCATGATGGTAGTTAGCTCTTGGTTAGTGATCATTGAATGTACAGTGATGAAATGTAAGTAAGTACATTTACTCAAGTACTATAGTACAAATTTGAGGTACTTATATTTGTACCTGAATATTTCCATTCTATGCTACTTTAACTTCTACTCCACAACATTTCATCAGTAAGATCTTACATAGAAGAGGTATGATGAGCAAATAAAATATACATTTTTGTAGATTAAACCATACAACACATAAAGTGATCAAAATTAGCTCCACAACAACCAGCTCCAACATAAAAATGCTGCATACACATGAAAGCATCAATAATAATATTGATTAATTGATCAACAGAAAATTGGTAACATTTATGATAATCCAACAATAGCTGAAGTTTTTAGCAAGTAAAAATGTCAAACCTCTGGACGTGCTGCACATTCAGCTGATAATTCTCTGTTGGTTCATCAATACATTTACACATTGCTTTCATATCGTCATTTCATACATTGTTATTATAAATATATAGATTATATAAGTTTTAAGAGTTAGGCTTTGAATTAACAACAAAGATGCTCATCTACACACACAGGTCTTCTATAACAGTGCAAATATCAGTCAGACTGGTGGAAGAACATTTAGTCTTCCTCAGCTCAGGCCTGTACCCACCGGTCTATGCCAGCCACCATGAGAAGCTGTTTGAACTGCTGTGGACTCTGGGGTAGAGAGTAAAACCGGCCCGGCTCTCTGGATGGAACCACAAACTCTTTGGCCCCCTGAAACACAAAACAACAAACTAATTTGGGCTTCATACCTACAGTATATGTCTATCTGTTTAAAAAATGTAGTAATTTGTAACTGCTGTATTCTATTGCTTCCTGGATATTAGATATCACATGTGTTTGTTCCAAATTGCCAATGACAGTGTATTTGTAGAGGTGCAGCAGAG
This sequence comes from Chelmon rostratus, assembly GCF_017976325.1. Taxonomy (NCBI): domain Eukaryota; kingdom Metazoa; phylum Chordata; class Actinopteri; order Chaetodontiformes; family Chaetodontidae; genus Chelmon; species Chelmon rostratus. The sequence goes on along the minus strand of NC_055669.1, from coordinate 3,521,021 downwards.
ACAGATAATATAGATACTGTATAACAATAAAAGCTCAAATTAAGTTGTTTTCTGGTTTTGGTTTAACTTCTACTGCAAATGTTGATTTGAAGATTAAAAACAGGAAAAGCACATGGATTTCTGGTTTTTTACATTCAAACAGGGAAAAAACAAAAAATAATGCATGGTATGTTGTATATGTGAATATTTGTCTGGCAAAGAGCCAGCTGTAGAGCTGAAATCATTCAGAGATGAAGAGCCTTCTTACCCCTGGTGTTCTTTTAAACAAGGTGGGAGTTTCCACATCGACAAAACCTACAAATGAGAAAAACAAGAGAGTGTTAGAAACAGTGGAGTTTAGTCATGCTCCAGCAATGAGGACCAGGATTCCACTGTCCACTGTTTGTGCAGCATTTGCATGGGCTTCCTCCATGTCCTCTAACTCCACTAGAGTCCTGTGACAGGCAGGTCACACTGAATGGAGACTCAACAATATGTGACGGTCTGTGTGTGATGGCTCTGTGATACAGTACATGGTCAACCACAGAGTGGAAAAGATGAACTGAATGGAGAAATGAATCTCGCTCTCCATACCGTGCACATTACAGAGGTATTCTCTCATCTTCATCACCAGCTGAGATCTCAGTCGGAGGTTCTTCTGCATCTCAGAGGACCTCAAGTCCAGGTAGCGATACTGCATCCGCAAAGACTCTGATTTCTGCACAACAAAAACACATCATTCAGGGATCGTACCAATAATATTACTTACTTGAACATTTGTTATAGTAACAGAGTACATGTAGTAACTAGAATTGTAATAGCACACGTGTGTAACATGAGCGACTTACTTTGACAAAGTCTTTAATTTCAAAAGGCAGCTTCCGGCACATGTTGAAAACCTCCACACTCTCAGCCAGGATTTCTATTTCTCCGGTTGGCATCCCCTGGTGGTGTGAACACAGCAGAATGAAAAGATGGAGCACTCGAAATAAGAAATGAGTGCTTCAAAAACATGACAGGAAGTCTCTCAACATACCCTGAAAACGATCTGACCTCTGAAGCAAACACACAACGACATTTTCAAATGTTCCAAGAACCCAACGATCTATTTAAACATACACTACTGAGCATATCAGCGCCCTCACAGGAAATAAGTCACCAAAGCCACTCCCAACCCTTACTGCTCTTTGAGCCAGCCTGAACAAACTGGTCTGGGAACGAGAAAAGCTGCATGAATTCTGGGATTAAACAACTTTAGAAATATCTGAGATGATCATCAAACCCCTGTTGACACAATTGTTGTGTAACTTGACTGACTCCAAATTTAACGTGTTTGAAAACCAGCACAACCTGGCTCACTGTGCGTGGGGGGGCAGGAGAGGCTGTTCACACCATCAAATAGCTACTCTGCATCAATAATGTGCTTGTACTGAATGAAAGATGAGCAGTCGTGAGTAGATTCTTCATGTGTGTTTACTGAAGAGCTGGTTGGACTTTTTTCCTGCCAGACACATTCCCATATGGTCTAGCGGTTAGGATTCCTGGTTTTCACCCAGGCGGCCCGGGTTCGACTCCCGGTATGGGAACAGCACTTTTCCTTCCTGGGGATCAATTAAGTGTCATAAGATATGATAGACTTTATTAATCCCCAGCTCAGGAAATTTGGGTGTTACAGGCAGCAGGTAATGGCAGCTGCATCTACAGCATCTTCTAAACTGCCTCTTCTTTTTCGACAGATTCAAAAGTGGATGTCTAGTCACACAAGACGTGGACCAGGTTTGCTCTGCCCACTAAGGAACCAGTCCAATCAGGGCTATTTCAAAGATCTGAGCTTGAAAGCCTCCAATCTGCAGAAGGACAGTCAGTGGGAAAAAGCTCAGTCCAGCATTTTCCATCATCCACATTACATTTAATCTCGAAAGGTAATGAAAAACCATCAACTGTCCAATCACAGCTTGTGGACAGAATGATGTAGAATAAGCTCCTTGCACCTCCTCATTCAGTTATCAAAGGCAACAAGCCAAATAACTGAGATTTAACATATGCTTTTCACTTGAGGATGGCACAGTAAATGTATACAGAAACCTCCATGTGACTCACCCACAGGACTGCCTGCGTGCTGCTCCACAATCCTAAAAACATGTCTGTCCTTTACCCTTAAGTGTCCTGTTAAGTGTTTTGTTAAAGCTGCTCTACAGCCTTTGCTCTGAACGGCTAAACGTCCTTATATGAACAGAGGGACCTGCTTTTGACAGCCAGTCATGATCTAACATACACACAAACATACACACACCTTGTTCTCCTGTCCTGCCGGTCGTCTTCTGACTGTTCCTGTAACCTTGATGACAGACTCGGCTGTGAGATCACACAGCACTGCTTTCAAATCCCTGGCAGACTTAAAACACCGAAAAAAAAGGTTAATTAATCTCAAGTAGGTCGCAGCTTTTGAGTCTAACATCGACCGTATGTAAACAAACACAGTGTTAAGTCCTTATTTTCCTGATGTTTATTTCAGTAAATCCTCTGTGATGGAAACACTTTTACATTATTGCAAACATCTTTATTATATCTTGCGACAGTAATACCAGACACTGTTTCATGGTCTTTTAATTGTTTTGATCCTTACTTCTTCCTGAGGAATTAGAACTTGTGTCAAGCCGCTGAAATCTCGCAGGATGACAAACAGGTCTTGTCTGTTGGAGGCAGAAACAGTTTTTTATGGGCCCCACGGGAGCAAAACAACCAACTTTGGCAGTGCTGAGTCATAATATGAATATTACTACACACTCACACATTGAATTGTGGAGCTGGGTATGGAGAGAGAAATCAAAGAGCTGACGTATACAGCAGTGAGGGAACACTTGGTCCAAGAAGACATAGACTGAACAACCATTTTCATATGAGGCACCACTGACACACTGAGGTGATAAAATGAACATGCTGCAGTTTACTGCAGTGGAGTTCACATTTTCAGCTATGCTAGTCTCTGAGGATGGCAGCGTGCATCTATCTGTCCACCCCTTTGATCCACACTGAAACCAGTGACCCTCCCATCAGCCACACTTTGTGCTGAATGCTAATTAGCACATTAGCTTGCTAACATCCTGAACTATTATAGTACATGGTAAACATCACATCAACTGAGTCGAGGTACTTGTTAGTTCCATCTCACTATGTACGCTGAAGTAACCGAACAATACCTGAGGTACTGGACCCAGCCACACAGAGTGACTCTCTGTCCCACGTGATCTGATCTCAGTTCTCCACAGGTGTGACTCCTCAGTGACAGACTGCTGGGACCTGCACAAGAAACACAATCAAGATTATTGCTGGACGATGAGGACTGTTGTGATTATATGATCACATGGTGTCATCTTCTACAAATGTCCACTGTTCAAATGAGTGATCCCAAGCAAGCTGCACTACCAGTAAATCACAGAATAACAAAGTTAGCTGTTGGAGTTCAGTGCAGCGCATACAAGTTTTCAGCAAACACAATTTATTCCTTTCAACATTCGTTTGATTCTTTCATGTGATTTTGCAAACTTTTTAAATAAGTCAGTGCAGACATAAAAAAAGACAGAATCTCATAGTGTGATAATGATTTCAACTGTATCACACAGGCCTAGTTAGACTCATCACACTTTCAGAAACTATGTGAAGAAACGGGTGCATTTAATAACATTAAAGCTGGCTGCATTGCACTGAGGAGGCTCACCGCCGTGGCTTACTGTGACACATACAGAAGCACAGCCATCATTACATAGTATTAATCACAGTGCTTTTCCTGCTAGGACCAGTCAAAATGTCTACTGTGAGCAAGGTCTGTTGTTCATGGCTCACTTCAACAGCCCAGTGGCCGCTCATTACTGAGGTAATACAAATCAAAACATACTACAACGTCTACAATCTGCAGGAACAGACATTCAATTTGTTTGTGGTTCCTCTGATGAATGTCCCTGCAGATTAATAAAATGGTAATACAGTATGGTGAGTATCATTTTCTCCCTGTCAGCTGCGATCGTTCTCTTGCATGAGTTTTGGGTCTAACATGAAGGAAATGCATTCATTTTACTTGTGCACATGCTGGACCCTAATGGGAGTCACTGTGCAAAGGCAGGACCACAGTCAGTAAAGTACAAGCTGTGTCTCAGTCACACAGCGGCTGGCTTTAAAGTACCTGTGCGGGGGGAATCAGACCTGTGGAGGGTGTGTGAGCAGCTCAGCTGTCTGAGCTGAGGTGTCCGCAGCAGGCGTCCTTGGCTTGAGGTCAGAGTGGAGCTCTGATAGCAGACAGTGTGAGCCCTGAGTCCACTGAACACCCTCTGCAGCAGGTATCTGCTTCTCGCTGCCATCTTCTGTGAACACTGAGGCTGAGTTAACGTGACTTAAGGCTGGAAGTTATCGAGGTGTCTTGCTGTTTGAATGAAGCGCATAGAGGCTCTTCTCACACGGAAAACACTGCTATAAAGGGTTTGTTAATGTAATGACTCCATTATTCAACATGAGTGTGCTAACACCGGGAGCCGGACTTCCCAGACCGGGTCGAGGTGTGTGGGTTGGGTAAGAAGCCTCCGTTGTCTCTTCTTCTGGTCCTGGTTCCGGAGTAGCAGCTTTCACGCCCCTCTGCTCATGTGGATGGACCCTCTGCTGCGGTACCCATTAGCTCAATGCTGATCCATTCATGTACGAGTCTGTGGCGCGTAAACGGATGTGACGTCATGTCGTTTTAAGACTAAAGTAGTCAAACTGCAACATAATCGATTTAACTCGGCAATCAATTGGGAGTTTCGGAGCCCCCCTTTTACTGTGGTCAGTTTGTTTGAAATGAGCTGCGATGTTTTCACATGTTTCAGTAATACACATCATCACACGGTGATGATGAGCTTTCCTCCGTCTCACTATTAAAGAAAACAATTACAATAACAGTAGACCTTTCTAATTAACAGCGACAACAAAAAATAGGAAATGATCATACAGATAAATAAGTGCATAAAATACTATAATTTTACTGAGTTTCATAGTTGTATCACAAACAAGAAGCACTTGTGATTTCATAACCCATATAAATGTATCCAGTGGAGTGGTGGATTGGACGCTTTTCTAGTTGTCAAGTTCTTTAGGGAATGAAAAGATATTTTATGGTAGATAGCAGCTAGATGGTAGATAAAACTTGTAGGGTTTCAAGAGAGCACAGAAGTCTGGTGGCAACATTGTTAAAGAGTTTACAGTGGTACAATTCACTCTGGAGAGAGCAAGTAAATATGTTTCTAAACTAGTCTGGGTCAACTTCCTAAATTACACTGCTTTTTTTGTAAAACACTTTGAGCAGTTTGTATTGTGATTATGTTTATCTTTTTCAACCCAAGGCAGTACGCTCTTGACCAGAAGGTGGCGCTAATTCACTTATAACCGCTCTGCAAACGGCAGAAGCGGAACTGCGTACTTTGGAGAGTCGAGCCCGGAAGGAAAGTGTCACTGAAGTTTCTCAACGTGTTGCTACATAATCCACAGAGAGACTGAGTGTGTCTCTGTGTGTGTGTCTCTCTCTGTCTGTGTGTGTGTGTGTGTGCGCGCGCGCAGACATGTCGGGCAGCAGGCTGATGAGAGCCATCAGAGTGAGTGAGTTCGGAGGTCCGTCAGTGCTCAGGCTCTGTCAGGATGTGACTGTGCCGCAGCCCGGACACAGACAGGTGAGACACGCTGCAGCTGAAGGGTCCACAGGTGGAGGCTCAGCCACAGTAAGGACAGCTAACCTCAGTGGACACACAGCTGAAAAGAACAAAAATCTCTCACTTGTCTCTAAATGTGCAAACACAGGCCGACTGCACAGCTGCATCATTTTATCTGCTTTACACGTCCAGATGTTTGCTGCAGAGCTGCTGGGTGGCAGTCACATCAGACAGTGCTTCACCTTTCAGCTTGGAGTGTCTGTGTCAGTAACTGTATAGCACATCAATGAAGTCAGTTCAGAGTGCATAGCCCAGAAAAGGGCAATCGAGCCAAAGTGGTGCAAGTTAGGAATATGAACAAGCAATTCTACAAGCGTTCATAGGGATTTAAAGAATAGCTACTGAGCAATTGCAGTTAAATTAGGGGACATATTTTGTCTCTTGTACTTTGGTTGTGGTATGTTTATCAATCGATCTTTTATATCCCCAGAAAGAGTTTTGACAATGTCTGTATGTTGTGTCTATAATTAATTCCACCATGTCTCTGTGTCACTCTGCAGGTGCTGATTCGTGTCCACGCCTGCGGAGTGAACCCTGTGGAGACTTACATCCGGGCTGGGACATACGCCCGAAAGCCCACCCTGCCATACACACCGGGCTCAGATGTAGCTGGAGTGGTGGAAAGTGTTGGAGAAGGAGTCACTGCAGTGAAGGTCTGATGAACAATGGCGTGATCAGTAAACCGTGTTTTGTTTCTGGATGTTTTAATTGTTAATGTCAGTCTTTTACTCGCCTTATTGAAATGTAGGCTGGCCTGATGGTCTGAATCCTTTCTGCAGGTAGAGCTCCATCACTAATTGCCAAACAAGTACAAACTGGTCACTGTTCAGTAAATATTAGTGGCTCATGCTGATATTTTTAAGAGCTTTGATCAGAGTGTGCACACTCTGGGATCGACTGTCAGCACTGTTCAGGGCCTTCTTGATAATGCCAGGAGTAAAATTCTAGCAAAGATGTTTAATTTTAAAAAACAGTTCTTCTGTGTGGAGTTCTCGTCGTGCCTGCGTGAGTTTTCTCCGGATCTACCTCAGAAAATGTTGGTCACACAGAATCCAATCATGTGATGCAGGCACAATTTACAGTTTGAAACCCTCTGAGCTGTGATGAACAGGCCTACACGCGCAACAGGTTGTCCTGCAGGTGTTGCTGCTTAAGCACTGGCAACTTTTGAAAAATCCAGGTGAAACACAGCATGTGTGCTTTAAACCAGAGACACTGACAGTGATAACAGGCATGCTGATAACATGCTGAGGGAACATGCACAATGTGCATCGGAAGCAATTACCTTGTTAAATCAAACAGTGGCAGCCTGCAGTCATGTTAGTGCAGTAAATCCAGTCCATGTGTAAGTAATCCTGCGTGTGTGTTGTCCAGGCAGGGGACCGCGTGTTCACCACAGCCACAGTCGACGGAGGTTATGCAGAGTTCACTGTGGCAGCTGACGACAGCGTCCACAAACTGCCCGATGCTTTAGACTTCACCCAGGGTGCAGCCGTGGGGATCCCTTACTTCACCGCCTACAGAGCTCTGGTTCACAAGTAAGACCTGGCCACTGCAAACGTTCGGTTAACTTCATTCAGGATTGAGGTGGATAGGCTGTCACAGGTCTGACTGCCGCTCAGAGCCTGCGTTCTATCAGAGCACTGCTGTTTCACACTTAACGAGGAACATCACTGTGACTGTGAAATAGTCGTACACGTTCTCAGAGTGATTCTCCAACCAAATCTTTTTCTTTTTTTCTAAATCTGCACATCTCTACATATCAGATGTTACTTACCCTTTAAGCGAGCCAGTCAATCAGAGATGTTATGACTAAAATGTCTTTCAACTCATATGTTGTGTGTTGCAGAGCCCACGCCAAGCCCGGAGAGACCGTCCTCATCCATGGAGCCAGCGGAGGGGTGCGTCGCTTCTCTTTTTTCTCCTCTTTTTTTCTTTGTAATTACATTTAAAAAATGGAGACGGCATCGCATGTGTTTGTGTACGTGCAGGTTGGCGTGGCGGCGTGTCAGTTGTCCCGGGCTCTGGGTCTCAAGGTGTTGGGGACAGCAGGGACACCAGAGGGAATGAAGCTGGTTCTCAACAACCAAGCTCACCTGGCCTTCAATCACAGAGAGGAGGGCTACACGGACAAAATCATGGTATACACACACACACACACACACACACACACACACACACACACACACGTGTGTGGAGAAGTCGTGTTAGAAGCTCACCAAGAATTTAAACATTATTTCTTATTAACAGAGGAAAAGCTTCTCTTTGTGTTTCAGTAGTGTAGAGATATGGACTCTGTGTGTGTGTGTGTGTGTTTTCCAGGAAGCCACAGAGGGCAGAGGCGTGGATGTGATAGTGGAGATGCTGTCAAATGTCAACCTCAGTAAAGACCTCCAGATGTTGGCCTATGGTGGACGTGTCGTGGTCAGTAGGACGACGCTCCAGAGGCCGTTCTCACCACATGCTAATGCTAATGCTAATGCTGTGTTTTTTTTATCTTATTGCTGTTAGTCCTCCTGACACTAAAGGTTCCACCTAAGGCTTCCTCTTTAGAGCGGCTCATGTAACTGAGATAGGAGGAGGGCGAGGTTACTCCGTTGCTATGGATGACGTTATGTTTTCACTCATCAGATTTCATACATGAAACAAAGTAAAATGCTGACATGTTAAGCAGCTTGTGTTTGGCATTAAATACATCAGCCTGTGATTCAGCTTTCTGTAGCTCTGTAGTACAGTCTAGCACTCTGTCTCTTACATTGTTGGCCTCTAGCTTATAGTTCTTTGTCGTCGTTTCATCCCAGCATAGCTCATTCTTGTACATTTCCATACACTCCTTCATCTGTCTCTCTCTTTAGATCGTTGGCTCCAGAGGCCCCATAGAGATCAACCCCAGAGACACCATGGTCAAAGAGAGCAGCATCATTGGAGTGGCCCTTTTCTTTGCTACAGAGGTACAAAGCAGCGGCATTACATAAGCCACGTTTTACACCCACATACACACACCTGATGATACGCTCAAGCTGTATGCGACTGACGTTTTGTGACGTTCGACCATGACAATATTGACGACGATCACTTTGTAAAAAACAATAACCAACAGCAAAAATGGATGTCTGCCTGTCCTCCTCTGGCAGGAGGAGAAGAAGGAGTGTGCAGCGCTGCTCTACACAGGGATGGAAAGCGGCTGGCTGCGTCCGGTCGTCGGTTCCCAGTACCCACTCGAGAAGGCCGTCCAGGCCCACCATGACATCATTGAGTCGCCCGGGGCAGCTGGGAAGATAGTCTTAACCATGGGGTGATGTGATATTATCAGCAAGTGCAGTTTTGGTCGAGACCCTTGAAGAGCTGAATAATGATTAACGTGGTTACATTAAGCTTTAAATGATGACTGAAAATGATCTTCAATAGCAAAAAAATAAAATTCATGTGATCCTGAAAGCTGCAGTTTTTTTTCTGCCCACTTGGAGGCAGCAGTACAGTCTGAAAACACAACAATAACATTTCCACCTGCAAAGCAGAAATAATGTTGATCCAGTTAGTGTGTATTTAAAGTTGTGAAATCTGTTTTTAGCTCTGTTTTTTCTCTGTGATGTTTCTAGCCAGGAAACCCAAACTAAGGGCCACAGAAACAGTTGAAGGTTTGTAGAGCTGAGCAGGACTTAGAGTTGGCTGATAATTCTCTGAGGGTCATCACTACATGCGACCCTGTTCATGTTACTAATCAATATTGGTCCATTTTTAAGATAAATATTTGATTAGCGCAGCTTTAAGTGAGTGTTAAAGATGAACCACTGTAATTATTCAACAAGTTTTCTGCTGGATGTTCGATCTGATTTAATCAAGAATGTTTGAAATATTTTTTTGACCTGGCTGAATGCAAGCGCTTGAGTTGAGAGCATGGAATTAAATGAAATTGCTGATATTCCTGAAGTAAATTGTGAAATCAAATCAAATTCCCAAATGTGATCTGTGCTTCAGAATACCAAGAAATCAAAGAAAGCCAAATAAAAGAAAGCATTTTTATTAGCTGTAAATTGTGAACGAAAATAAAACGGATCAATCAAAAAATATTTTTTGAATGTTTTTGTGGCAGTCCTGTCAACAATAGTGATGTAATTGATTATATGTAGGAGGAGTGAATTGAGGTGAAAGAGTAAACTTAAAGGCTCGTTTCTGACTCAGGAAAGTGAGTCAGACACGACATCCATGCCTCTCAGGTGACAGCCGGCTCTACTGAGCATGCTCCAGGGAGGGCCAGGTAACTTAAGCTAGTAACACACACATTCACACAGTACCTGCTACGGCACTGTAGCAACCAGTATGGAGCGCTGACCCCCCCACAGCACTACAGATCATTCTTATGGATTAATATGTGAGTGGAGCGTACCATGTCTTCTGCAGGGGTGGACCTTTGGGTTCTGTTCAAGAGGTAAGCAGTTTGTAATGGGTTCTTTAATGATCTTGCACTCTACACATGATCTGTTTGATTGAAGAAGAGGTGTTTGACTGTTCAAGCATTAAGCCAATCAATGGAATTGTGCAAAAAAGTGCTAAAAGGTTTAGTTGTCTCTTTGGTGTGTTGCGGTGAGGACACAGCTGTGGGTATATTTGCTTCTCTGTTGAGATATGTTTACTGTAGAGTCACAAGCTTGCAGGATGGAGGGAGAAGGTATTTAGGTGGTGCTGGGATCAGTCAACTAGTAGGCTGTAAAGCACCTGATTCACACGGTGAGGGAAGAGTTTTTAATTGGGCCAAGGACTACAAATATGTGGGGAATGCACAACAAAAAAATGTTTCACTTTTAAAAATATTATGCCTGTTGGAGAACTGGGAAATGTCTAAAACACTGTAGACCACACAGTAATGGCACAGTAAAATGTGCTGTGGTGAAAGCCACACTAATGAAATGGTTTATGGTGCGTTAGCAGTTCATTAGCAGTAATTCATTAAGTTCTGAGGTCAGACATCTAATGTCCAAAAGCAAGGCTGGATTACCAACCAGGCAAAGAGCACACCTGCTCTGCCGATAATTTACTTCAATTTACTTTGTGGTCATTTGATTAATTACAAATTTGCTTTGTATTATAAACCTCTAAAGCTTAATTACGCACTGGTAAGCACCTTGAGGTGGGTCATGCATTTTACCTAGTCTTGATGCTTTTTTAACACCTTTGATATTTCAGTTGATATTATACATGCATATCCTGAGAGTAATTTATGTTTGAAGAAATTAAAATTTGATTAACTGACATACAGCAAACCTGTGGCTGATATAAACCAGTCAAAAAAGACACATACTGAGGAACCATGACCCATGGCTGATGGTCAGCACTACCTAAGTCCTCACTGCTTTGGATACGGGAACCATCCAGCTTCAGGTGTTTAATTTAAAGCTGCATCACTCATTTTGACCACTAGGAGGCAGAAAAACTCCAAAACCAATACAGAAAGACAGATGCTGACTTTGGGCTAATGTTTGAGCACACGGCCTGCATACACATCCAGCAGACACAGTCCAGTGTGTACTCCTTATTAAACTCTTTAGCTCTTTGCCTCAATGGTTCACTTAGTTCACAGCTAGACACTAACTTCCTGTCATTCAGAGCAGGGCAGGTAGTGTAGTTGAGTCCATCTTATATATATGGCCCAATATCACAAATCAGTAATTTGCCTCAAGGGACTTTACAGTGTGGGCAGCATACTACACTCTTGATTCTGCTATGGATGAACTTCCTGAAAAACCTTTAACAAGGAAAAATGGAAGAAACAGGTCAAGGAGGATGGTGAGCAACTTCAGGTGCCGCCAAACAGACCTGAGCCACACAACCTCCTCTCCACCGTGGAGACCTGGAAGAGGACAGACTCACAAGAGCAAGGCCCAAGCACACCATCCACACAGGGTGCACAGTGGGTTTATCAGGGCCTCTTCTGTTGGAAACTGCTGATTATGATTTTATATTGAGGGTTGATGAGATAATTTATACAGCGCTCAACCTTACAATCATGGATTGATTGCTGGACGGCCTGCTGGGCACGGGCCCAGGGGCCCAAGGGGTCAGGGGGCTCCACCTGCAAAACGTTACTGAAAGAAACAACACGATAAAGAGACAGAGATAAACTGCAAGGTGACTCATTATGACCACAAAGAGATTCAAAATGACCACATTTGATTCAATTTGATTCAAATCCATATTGCTTCAAATGCTCTTAAGTTGTGAATTGCTTGATACTGCAGAACAGCTGTTAAAGAGCTGGCTGTGTGCCTCTTTCAGTGGAGGCATCTATGCTACGTTTGCATCACCCAAATAAAACACCCAAACACTTGTCGTCATTTGAGGTGAAATTGCTCCTGTCAGCATATAACACATCACACTCTGTGTCTGTGGCTCTCTGTTCTGTGGTTTTTCATGTTCACATTCTGTTGATCCGCTCTGGTTTATGGATTTCATGGAGACATTACTGTTGTTGAGTAACTCGTGTTTGTTCATTAAAGAGGGCAGCTCACTAGAGGAAAGTCCATTAGGAAAAGAGCTGTAGCCGAAACATGATAGGCCTCATCCTGCTACAATATCTGGCTGTCATCCATCAGTCAGCATCCTCTGGGGACAACCTCCACCTCCCCTGATGACAACACACACACACACACACAGTTCAGTGCCAACCCATTTATCACTGTTTGTTTGCCTAGCAACTCAGAACAAACGATGAGCAAACATTACAACGGCTCGCTGGTGAGCCATCAGAGAGGCTCACCAGCTTTGGTCCAGAGACACGCTGAGGTCTGTGATGGGGCTCCAGAGGGGCCCAAGAAAAGTGAAGAAGGGTTCACCAAATGACTAATGACAGACATCGCAATCTATTCCTCAGTGCTTTTGGACAAAAAGCACAAAATGACTTGTGGTCTGAAGGACAAAAGGAAACACAAAGGCAAAGACATGACTGGTGGTGATAATGATGGTATTGATCGTGGCTGATGATTGGTAATGATGGTCAGGACTGTTGGTCTTTGAACACAGGGCGTGAACATCAGGTCCTGGGGGGCTGGAGTCTACATGACGGGTGATTCTAGAGTATTTTCAAAGACGCAATTATATGTTTGAACAGGCCGAACAGATGACGGTCTTGACAGAGCTGCAGCTGTATCGGGTTACAGCCGTACGGAAGAGATGCTACCTCGTCACCATGCTACCTCTGCTGTGACACAACATGACCAGTAAGTACTGCACACAGCGGATTTCCATCATACACAAATGAGACCGGTTAAAGAGAGAGAGATGCTGTGGGTGAATAAAATAACACACTCCAGTCCATCAGTGTCAGTAGGAACGTCAGGTTTTTCCTGTATGTCATTTTTCATGCCTTTTTATTTGTGGAAAATGTCCATCTGTCTGCAGGTATTTTGCTGATGTTGGTGTTGTCAGTCATCAGAGCCCAGCGCGTGTCCCCTTTCCCATCATGCCCTGCTTCCTGTGTGGTTTGTTCTGAAGATGCCGTCATCTGTAACCGACTGACTCACATTATTGGTAAAACACACCACACGCGCAAACACACGCGCACACACACAGACTTACAGTAACAGCCAGCTTTTGTGATTCATGTTAGCCAGTCTGCCATCTTTAGCCATCTTTCCTCACAAACGCTGCAGCAATATAACAAACTTTGAGATGTATTACCTCTAAGACCTCTTGTGCTTCCAGTGTGTGTTAACAGTGTGTTTGTGTGTGTTAACTGTGTATGTGTTATCAGAGGCTCCAGACACGACCCAGGCTCTGCTGCTAACAGAGGGCTCCATTTCCAAGGTCCAGCCTGCCTCACTGTCAGATCTCAGCAACATTACAGTCATAGGTCAGTCAGTACCTGTGTGTGTCCACATATATGGACATGCATGGTTGTTGCATGTTCTTCTCTTTAAGAAGAGAGTCTTTTCTGATACGCCCTCTATGGGAGTAAATTCTACACACAGTGGCTTTAAAATGCTGCAGGTATGGACTATGAGCATGTGTGTCTGTCTTTCAGGCCTGAGTCACAACCACATTTCAGTGCTGGCTGAGCAGTCCTTCAGAGCCCTGACCTCCCTCCACACCTTACTGCTGGACCACAACCTCCTGACCAGTCAGGCCCTACAGGGGGGAGCTCTGATCAATCTTACCCAGCTAGAGGTCCTTGCTCTGGGCCACAACCTCATCAGCATGGTGGGTATCACTTCAGGGGAAAAATCTGATTGTGTTTATATGTACTCAGACCAGAGCATACACATGAGAAGACTATCAGACTACAATGCCCTACACCAAAACATTGCTTTTATGAAATAGACAAGAAGAATAAACACAGTCAAAATGAGTGAAAACCACACTGCAGATGCTTTGCATAACCACCACAGACTTCTTCTTGTATTGAGACAGAACTAGTAGTACGGCTTGGAGTACTCTGGGGGACTGAATGAAGCCTCTGACGAGATTCTGTGTGTTGATGTGCAGATCCGAGGTGGCTGGCTTAAAGGTAGCAAGGCCCTGCGGAGCCTGAAACTGGAGGGAAACCTGCTCACCCGTTTGGACTCTGGTTCCTTCCCTGCGGATGACCTCAAACATCTGGAGAGTCTGGATCTGTCTGATAACCTCATAGATCATCTGGATAGAAACAGGTTAGTACACGTTTAATGCACTTTTTGCATTTATTAATATATATATATATATGTGTGTGTCTTTCAAAGAAAAGAGTTGCAGCACCACCAGCGTAATGTCTGCAGTATGATCCTGTCTTCCGATCTTAGCTTCAGTGGGTTGGTGAGCCTGCAGACTCTGGATCTGTCCAGAAACCGTCTCAGTTCTGCTCCTGCTGAGGCCTTTTCCTACCTCAGCTGGCTGACAAACCTCAACCTGGACTTGAACTCATGGAACTGCTCCTGTCAGCTGCTGGAACTGGCTGCCTTCCTGGCCACCTTCATACAACAACCCGACAAGGTGCAGGAGTTTCTTCACTTGTTTCACAAACCGCCACATTAAAATAAATGAATTAAACCAATGATAGGAACATATCTGTTTTGGTGACCGGAAATTATGACTCATATCAGCACTGTTCTTCTAGGTGGAAGAAAACATAAAATCTGTGTAATGATACAGGTATAATAAATAAGTAATTTGAGGAGATTATACTGGACAATGAGGAGGATTTTGAATGAAATGAGAATGTCCTCATACCTCTTGTGAGCAGGTTTACTGGGGTCCAGCCACCTAGCAAATGGTTTCACATAGCAGATATTTCTTAGCTGTTTTAAGGAGAAAATGACTAGTTGACATAGACGTGACACCGCCCCCCCCTGCTGCTCTCAGACCCTCTATAATGGCCGGAGGATGGTGTGTGTGAGCGCCGACAACCCGGCTGTAACCACGGTGCTGGAGCTGACTGAAGCCAACTGTGTCCCGTCCAATCGAAACATCACAGTGCAGGTAGAGACGAGAAGCAGCGTGACGCCTCAGCTGTATGCTCGAGACCTGGCCATCGCAGCAGTCGTCTGCTTTATTGGTGAGAACGGTACTCAACAAAATGAGAGAAAATGGTCTGGCTTGTTGAATGTAGCCGTGCTAAGATGTCACAAATTCATTAATCAGGAGAAGTTAAAGAGAATCAGATTTAAAACACAGGAAAATATAATGAATAATAATCATATCATATCATAAATAACATCAGCCCTGAAACCGAAGAAACATTTTACTGTACATCCATTCTGCAGTTAAGCTTCAAGACGAAGCAAACACCAACTTGATCATGGCACAGCTGTGCACGTGGAGTCTCCCTTACATTCAAAGTAGTAGTACTACTAAAATACCTGACACAATTTCAGCTGCACAATGGCAGGTCAATCGGTACCACTGAGACTGTTTTATGATACATGATACACACACAGCAGATGGTGGCTCTCAGGACTTATTGCTTAATTCATTCTATTTCTTCTGGACATTCACTTCATTGCATTTAAAAAATATAGATTTGTGTACACATACTATTAATAAAAAAGTGATAGTAACATATTAATATACACAACTATACACCTAAACAAATCCATTTAGTGGCTAACTGGCTGGAAAAAGGCCTTATGTTAGGTAGGAAATAAGCAACATGTAGCGGTTAATTGCATTTTATTCATCTGCTCAGCAGGCTGGTTAGCGAGCGAGCAAGAAATATGACTAGTAACATACAAGCAACTTACAAAACAAGGCCACTTGATCGGCTAGCTAACTTGCTAACCACTAAATAGCAAGCTAACTTGGTAGCTTACTGTACTGGTCTCAGTTCATTTGCAATGTGCAAAATGCTACACACCACCTTTCTGTAAAAAGGTAAAGATGAATGTGACTGCCCTGTTGAAGAAATGACCTACCTGTCATCTGCTGTGCTTCAGGCGGCGTTGGCTTGACTCTGCTGGTAGTCCTGATCTTCTATCAAGTGTCTCGCAGGAAAAAACTGAAAGAAAGTAAAAAACAGAAAATGGAAGAAGAGGGAAGCAGCACAATGGCAAATCATCACGTCAACCACCGAGAAGCTAGTGAAAAGAGGAGGGAGCCCTTCTTGCAAGCAAATAACAGCCAGCGTTGGGACGGGGAAGTCTTGACGGCGGATGAAAGGACAAATGGCTATGGTCGCCAGTTCAGGTCCCGGGTTGAAGAAAACGGCAGCCATTTTTGGTGCCCAGAGTGTAGCACTGGAGGGCCGAGAGGGATGGGCGTGAACCCAACGAGATGGAACAACAGGATAAATGCAGGGATGGAGGTAGAGGAGGAAATAGAGCAGAGAAGAGTGAGGATGATGGCAGAGGAAGAAAGGAGGAGGCTTGGGACTCAGCAGGGAATGCTGATCAGGGACCTTCCCAACAAGCTTCGTTCTCATGGCAACACCAACTCTTCCTCTCATAGACGTAAAGAAACCTTCAGTCAGAGACCAGAGACCCTGACTGCTTATAGAGAGACCGGAGAGAGCAACAGGACTGGCATGGAAGGAGGTGAGACTTCTTTACACTGTGAGAGCTGCCACAGGACATACAGACCACCAGAGCAGAACATGAGACAAGGGGGGACTCACACCCACATGAAAGACTGTGCTCTGTTTGATGGCTTCCCTTCTCAGTACAGACAGGTTGACAGGGGTAGGAGTGTTAACCACAACCAGTCTGACATGATGAAGAACACAGAGTTGAGAAGAGAAACAAGAAATGTAACATTTGACCTGGAGAGGTCGAGAACCTTAGAGCAAGGAAACAGCCGAGGCAAGCCTGAGAGGGAGGAAGAGGAGGAAGGGATCTCCAGAGACAAGGAGAGAGGAGCTGTAAGAGCACACAAAGCTAAAGTCCAATCCAGCCGCTTACTGAAGGTTAAACTCAACTTGAACCCGCTAAAAAAAAGCAAAGTCCATCCTAAGAGGAAAACCGAGCAGGGCCACTCGCAGAAAAGCAGCTCAAAGAAGAGTAAAGATAAACGGCAGGATAGAAAAGAAAGAGACGAGCGGGAAGGGAAAGGAAAGTCTGGTAAGAAAGCAAAAGGAAGCAGCGAGAAAATGAAGAAATCCATCAAGATTAAAGCATCGACTGAGGATGGTGAGGAAGAGAAGGAAGAAGACAGAGTAGAGGAAGGACAGAGAGGCAACAGGACTTCCAAAAGGCAAGGTGAGCAAAGTGCAGAAGGTGACCAGGATGAGAAGAAACACCCAGAGGACTCCAAACCTGGCAATACCATCATTGCTGCTGACCAGTCAGCATCCGCTAATGCCGCTGGACAAGCACCAAACTTGCAAGGTGGGCCTATTCAGTATCAGGGTGCTGGACTGGTTCTGGGGAGTGCTCAGTTTTCCTCGCAGCATCCCTTATCCCTCTCTGCCACTGATAGGAATTACACTACCAACCTCTCTCTGCTGGGTTCAGCAGGCTCACAACTGACTGGAAGCAGCCTCTCTCTTCAAGGAGGAAATTTGTTGCTCAACACTATGGCCCCAGGATCTAAGGCCCTGTTCCCCGGCTATCCAGCTAATTCCCTCGCTCCTGGCATAGGAATAGGTGGGCCCAACCTGGCTCCAAGTGGTGCCCCAGACAGCTTCAGCAGGCAAGCTGGGCTCGGCCTGACGTCTCCTGCTACACCTCTTCTAGCTAACACCGTACATGCTAACCCTTTGCAAGCAAGTTCAATACAAACTTCCCCTCTTCATACCTCCCAGCATGCAGGACTAGCCTCAATCTTAACAGCAAATCCAGCTGTTAATCCTGCACTTGGACAGTCCCTCTCACAGAGCCAGCTGCCTCCTGACAACTCTACTTTTACAGCAAGACTGATGTCTGATCCAGCCCAGGGACCAGGCCTTCAGACAAACAAAGGAGAACATCACCTGCCCTCTGAATCTCAAGCACCCCAGACCAAGCAGAGTCCCACTTACCCAACTCAGGCACCGCCAAGTGTGGATGGTTTTTCTGGGGTGGTAGCTCAGGTTCCTGGACCATTGACCACTCCAGAGAATCTGTTAAACGATAACAGTAACACGGAGACCGGACATTTACCTGCTGGGTCGACAGTCAATATGGCAGCTGGGGTTGTGGCTCTAACTGAAGGACTCGCAGCAGGGGTGTCAGGAGACAGCATGCAGGTGGCAGATGTGCCTGTATCAGGTGTCGCTGCACCCAGTATGTCTACACAAAGTGTATCCTCCACAGGTGATGGAGGCGCGACTGCTGCGCTGCTGCAGCAGGAGTATCTGTCAGAGGAAGGAGGGTCCTCCCCCAGGAGGAAACTGAGGCTGGTGCTTCCTGAGAAGACGTCTAGCCGACCACCCACCGCACTGGAGAGGAAAATACGCTAGCTGCTCAAATCATAGTGAGCGGATGACATTTCATGGATCGGTACTGTTTTAAAAAGGTCAGACAAAGCACTTCATTTAAAACTGAATTTTCCATCAGACGCAGAAAATACTAACTGAGACTGTTTGGTGTGTTTTATTTTTATAATTATAAACACTGAGTAAAAAAACCTTGTGGCTTTTTTGAGTTTCATCATTGACCTTTCGAACAACAGCTGTCAAAAAGCCTCACCTTGGGGTCTATTTAGTGGCTTTGTTGGCGCTTGTTGTCATGGAATGTGTGCTCAAATTTTCAGTTTTTCACAGTATTTTAAAGACTTGTTGATGATGTCTTACACGTTGAGTTGTAAGAATCCAGGCTGTTATTTTTGAGTTCACTCTTAGGAACGACTGTTTCCTCAGTAAATTATTTAGTTTCATGGTCTTCACTAACTGTGATCATCACAAACATGTTTAGTGAGCTAAATCAGGCGACTATAACAGCGACTAAATGGACCTTGATGTGACATTGTTTTGTCAATTGCTGTTACTTGATATGGTGTAAAAATGTAAATAGAGATACTGGAATAAAACAGAATGTCATTTTTAAAGGAAGTTAATAATATTATTTTATTAAATTATATTTTTTTGGACAGGAGCAGTCAGCCTTAAGTATAATATATTCATTAACTGTTTGAAGAACAGCATAGTCCTGAAACATCTATGAGTACTTAAAGCCAAAAACTGACACAAATGCAGCAGTTGTGAAATAAGCCTATAGACTGTGACTTTAAAAAACTCGTCCTTACAGCTGAGTGATCAAGGCGACACATCAGCGTGAACAGGAAACAGACTGAAACAGCAGTGACTTTGACCTCAGTGCTGGTTGTCACAGGCTGCCGAGGCGTCTGCGTGTCACTGCTGGATTGGGTTGCAGTTCTGGCATCGGGACAGCTGTTGGCAGTGTGTTGGGTTTCACTGGTCACACTCCCGACCTCTAAATGCTACAGGCAGCTCGGTTAACACTTACCAAGCCTTTATTGCCTGAGCGTCTTAACTAGAGGTGGTGTTTCCTCCCCGACCCTCTGCTGTACAGAGGCCTGAGTCTCAGTCTCTGTTACACTGACCCGCCCTTCATTGTTTGTGGGTGCTGTGTGCAGCATTTTCAGCATCACTGCATCTTTGTCAAATCAGTTTTATCTCAATGCTATAACTGAATGACATCATGGAGCAGGGCTGGTAGTTCTCTGAGCTGAGGGCACATTTCTCAGAAGCCTTGTTACTGCTTGTTGCAAAGCATGCTAACAAAAAGCAGTAGCTCCAAAAACAGGAAGAACAGCATCCTCTTCCTGTCGTGTACCACCAGCAATCCAGCAGGTTTCTCATAAGAACTCAAATTACACAAATTACTTATCAGACAATAAATCAGTGATTTATTGATGATGAGATGCAAGAAGCAACAACTTTTAAACCTCCATTAATATAGTGTTTGGCCACCTGGTGGCACTGTAACAAGCTGTGAAGCTGTATACAGACATAACCACTTTGCCAAGTTGTTGAACATGTGAGCAAATTGCTGCTTCATTACACATCCAGCAGACATGAAGCACCATTACTATTCATTTGGAGCCGTTTGCCGTCTAGTCACCTGATGAATTTTAATTCAATATTAACTGAACTTTTTAGCTCTGTTTTAGTCTCTACCAACTCCTGAGGAAAATGTCTGCCCTTTAGCTGCCAAACGCTGCAGTATGTTCACCAGTTAGTCTCTGTCAGTGTCTGTCTGCTGTTTGATGCTGGGCGTGTACAGTGGGTTCATCAGAGCTTTCAGCTGAAAACAGCTGCCCGTGCTGGAAATGAGCTTTATGACTGACTTGTGAAGCTGTGCACCTTAAAACCAAAACAATGAGCTGAAAGATGCCAAAACGCTCTGCAGTGTCAAGAGGAACTGCAGAATCAGGTGATCGCTGTGGGCGCGTCACCACAAACTGTAACGTTACACACTGTCATTTTTTACCACCATACATATTGTCTTTTAAAAATTTGACTTGAGAACATGGAGTTGGACTTTCTAATGATGTACCCTGAGCAGGATGTGAGGGGAGTGCAAACAGTCGGAGTAGGTGCAGCTCTCACTTGTTGCCATTAGGGGGCAGTGTGTACCAGCTGACACGCAGACAGGCAGCCTGCTAAGCTTTGGCTCAGGACAGACTTAGAATGGAAATGGCACTTTCTGCAGACAAAATGTAATTAAAGCAGATAAGTAGCTAATCTGCTTGATAGAGGCGCGAACAACCTAAACACATTATTTTACAAAAAGACTCATTTATTCAAGTCAAGCTGACAGAAGAGAATTAAACCAGTTTTGACATTTGGTGTCATCTTTCAAAATATCAAAATGTCAAATGTATACAGCTGTCACTCAGGAAAAACAGAAGACTGTCGTACTCTGTGGAGCTCGAGGTTTTCCCGAACGGTTCAGGATTAACTCCCGATGGTGGTGATAATCAAAATAGATGCACCTAAAGAAAGGGCCTCTTCTTTTGTCGGAGAAAAAAAAATCCCACATAGACAAACAAACAAAGAGTGAAGCAATAGGACTGATCAATAGATATTACTAAATACCAGCCTGCACTAACACCTGGACTACACCACCAACACCTTCTATTGTTAGTAATAATGTAACTGTCCCCAGGCATCTGTGTGTGAAATGCAAATGTTGAATACAAGAGAAGAAATGCCTGGTGGGCTCTGACTCGCCCCCACACCCAATGTAGGCTGGTTTCTACTGAAAAATGTAAATGTATATAAATGACTTGTGATTTCTACACACATGAAACTATTAGTATCCCCTCACCTCTGGCACAGTCACTGCTCTGCATAAGTGCAGCAGATATAGCCCAATTGATTATTAATCATTATGCCTGCTGGTGTCAATCAGACCAATCAGCATCAAGATGAGGGCTGCTACGAAGAAGAAGCTCCTGTTGTTTGAACACAACAGGAGCGCATCACAGCGGCTCTAAATCCGAGAACCAGAGAGAGAAAGAGAGAGGACGCTGACGTTTATTTCCAGACGTTTGAAGGAGCTATGTCTAAATGCTGTGCCAGTTGTTTTTTTCAAAGTAAGACCAGATTTTTCTCCATTTTGTGCCTTTCATGTATTACCATGACATGTTTGTATGGCATGAATCAATATTAAAGTTGAATCACTTCTATTTGTCTGGAGCTTGAACATCACACACAAGCTTTACATATTATGACATTTCTATAGTTAACCTGTCACTTAGCTGCTGCCGATTTGCTACGAAGCAGGCTTTGAAATTAGCCAGGAAACGTCAGGTTTAACCCTGGCTTTGCAGGGTCACGACGGTGGTTTACTTCTTACCGGCGTACGTCGTCATGGTAACTTATGCCGCACACTTATCCTGCTCCAAAGCAGGTTATGTTCCAGATGACAGAGCAACGCATATGAAAGCTCTGCCTGCTGATCTAAGAAAATGGCAGCAGCGTTCATGGAAGAGCGGATTGTGTGTGGATTGTCTCTTAGGAGGGCAAGAGCATCCAGAGACCAGCAAAACCACTTTTTATATGAGAGATATAGATTCTCACCCAACAACAGAGGCTGATTGAAGCACTAACACCTCGAGCTTGTTGCACTTGTAAGATATGTATGTCAGCCTACTTTGAATCCTGTGTGAATCCAGTCCTGTGTACCTTGTGTTACAGGCACTGCAGCCGTTTCCAGTGTTTTCCGACCACTGCTTTGTTTTTCCTGTTTTTGGACTTTCGGATTCTTGGCTGCTCCTTCTTGGATTTGTTCGCTTGTTTGGGCTGATTTCTTTGGATTCGACCCTTGCAAGCCTCAAGTGTGACAGGAAAATACAATTGTGTTCATACTCAGAGCTACTCATGCCCTAAGGATGGGGCAGTGATATTATTAGTCCATTAAATTGCGCATTTACACACTGTGATATATATAGTTTCTTTTTTTTGCCAGATGTCCTTCCTGCATTTACCTGTGCTGCCAGCAGAACAAACACCACCTGTGTCATGTGACCGCACTCATGGCCAGATTGGGAAAACCTGGGTTGACTTATTCATCTGATAATCACTATTGTGGGATTGTTTAGTGTGATTGTGATTGTTAGGCCTAGTGAAACCAGATAACAAAAAGATATCCTGGAAATGCTGAACTTGCGTCGTAGTGCGGGCCCATGGAGCAACATTATCGTTGGGAGTGGTGTTTCTGTCACGTGACAAACACTGACTCACAGGAAGTACGCTATGAGCCTGTCATTGGCTGCTATTTCACTTGCCGTTCTTTCTTTCTGCTATCAGCGTATTATCGTTTCCAAAATTGCCCTCGCTATGTGGACCAACAACAACCTCCGAGCTAGCAGCCTATGTGCTGAAAAAGGCAAGTTACTCTAACTCTAACCTGGTGGCTAATGGCTAATAAAGATAAACGAGCTAGCAGCTGTTACCTTTTCTTTTGCAGGGATTTAACCATTTTAATGCCAGTGCTCACCTCCCCATGTGCAAATGTTCCACCAAAACAACCCTGACACACATGTGTACGGTTAGGTCTGGGTATGTAAGGATACATGCTTTAGTCCAATATTCATTCTCCTTTTGGCTCTGTTTTGGGTCTCCACCAACTCCTGAGAAAGATGGACAGATACACAGGTGGTGTCCAGCGTGTTTATCAGAGCTGCCTGCTGCTGCTGGAAATGTTAACGATGAGCACGGTAAGACTGAACCAGGTAAGTGAGGTTGTGGACAGTCCATTCTTACTATAAAACATACGGACTAGTGCAGTCTCTTTCCATTATTTTATATTTTCAGACACAGTAGCACTTTTTTGTGCAAATTGGAAGGACATGATTCATAATGCCGTATGTCAGTTATGACTAATATTGTACTGTATTAGGAAACAGTCTGATAAAAACATTTCTTTTTATTATGCAGTAAATAGACTATTATTTATTATACAGGTAGCTGCAAGTGTTGTTAAATGACAATAAAACAAATCTTGAGCTCTGTGACAGGCACAGCAATGCTAAATAATAGTGTCTGCATACTAACATACAGATGTTTCTCAGGTACGTTAACCATGTTCATCATCTTGCTTTAGCACAAACCACAGAGTACAGCTGGTTTTCCAGGTATTCGGTCATGGCAGTCTTCTAGAGTCCATCAGTATTGGTACAAAATGTAAGCATCCAACAGTGTTTCAGTCTGGACCAAAGTGGACCAAATGACTGACATTTCCATGTCTAGCACAGCTGCATGACGTGGCTAAAAAAGTGTTGAGGACCACTGAAATGACATTTCTGTTAAAACTGTTTTAACAAGATCTGATTTGAGCTAACCGAGGTTAAAAATACATATTTCTGAGGCTTCAAAGACTTTTGTTTTGCAATTACAGCTCAGCTACTTTAAATCAATGCAAAGGCCAGGATACAAACCCAGTGTGCGCGTGTGTGTCACAGGAGTGGTAAAGGTGTACATTATTATGTGCAGTTAATTAAAGTAACTGTCACAAAGTGTTCAGAAATAAACGGCATGAAAGAGCAGGTTTTGGAGTAATGACTGCACATCAATGCAGCACTGACTTTATTCTCAAACACATTATTAGAATCTAAAAATAAGAAAATCTTCATGGTTGTTGTTGCCCAGAGTCCTTTCATCTGCCAAAAAACACATTAATACAAAGAGATACAGAGCGAGAGATATGTGTCTCTCATCATCATCATCATCATCAACACTAAAAACAAAACTTGATTTGATTAAAAAACATTAAAATACAGCCAACCCAGCAACAGTTATAGTTTCTTAAATAGCCTCTGTGCACAGAGAAATAGAGATGAAAAAAGGGACCATGCAACCCAATCAACCACTCTGCCTTCTCATTAACACTTCACACACTCACACACACACACAGTTTGGATCCAAATCAATAGTATCAACAGACATATGCCAGGAGGAGGAGCTGTCACCGTACACAGGAGTATTTTTGTTTCTTATTTTTCCAACAAAGAACTGTTTGACATTTCATTATTTCAAGGACTAAAATACATTGAATTTCTACCCTGCACATCTGAGCCTCACTGCCAGAGAACAATGAAAGTTCTTCAGTCGTACACAATTATTCACAGTCAGCGTCTGGTTAAAAAGGCAACACTGCTTCACCTCTTTCTCTTACTCGTCTTTAGCTGAATAAAGCAATGTGAATTCAGCCATTATCACTGTGTTCAGAATCATCTTTTCTGTCTCCACAGAACAGGACTTCAGTCCACACTGCATCAAACTGAAGGCTACTATTCATATCATGAAAGAACCAGCAGGGAAACACAATTTGCGTTCTATTTGGTTGTCAACCCTTTGTTTGTGTGCTGTGTTCTCTTGACTTTGGCCATAGAAGGATACGGCGACTACGAGGTCAAAAAAAAAAAAAAAAAAAAGAAGAAGAAAAATCAATTGGCTTTAAATCGACAGCTCAAACATTTATGTTACAGCAATGTACACTTGCTCTTCAGAGCCTTTTGGAACTGATGGTGAACACCATCTTTACAAAATGAGGAACTAGATATGAACTTTTTTTTCAGGCAGACGGGAAACTAGACAGAATATCCTTTTCTGGGGGAGGCTGAGGAGTATATACACCTATCATCATGGTTCACAGCATAGGACCTGTCCACCACTCCTCGCTGCTATACACATCAATTCAAATCAGAGCATGTGTCATGCTGCAAATGATGAGTACAAAAAAATACAGCCAACAGCAGATGTCAGACCAGCCAAGTGACATGCAGGAGCTGGAAGAAAGTACTTCCTGTTCTTAACACTGTCCTGTTGTCCCTTAGAAGAGACATATTAGTAATACACATAAGCGTCCCATTATTCTACTGCTGGGGCTTTCATTTGAAGTGCTGAACTCAAGCTTAGTTAAAATATAGGTGGTCTGTGGCTTGAGTCCTCGGGGGGCTGAGGTTGGAGTGAGCTGGCCTAGGTGCATGTAGACATGAGGCTAGAGGTTCCGTGGTGTGGCAGTAGAAGGGCTTGGTTGAAGTTTGGTGTCACTTTGTCCTGAGATTAGCTCAGATAGAGATGCTTGTCTCTCTGAAGACCTCTGCGGGAGGAGAGAAGAGAGAAAAAGTGAGGCACAGTGAGCAGTGCAACGGTTTTTACTGTAGCTGACATCTGTCCCCTTGTTTCAATATATGGGGCTGATCTTAAGGTTTGTTTTACATCAGTTTTTATATCCTTTATGGACACATTATCATCAAATACCACACAAGCAGGCACGCAGCCAGAAGACGAGTGTGTGTGCTCTTGAAATATATCGTTGGTGCTTCTGCCTCTGTTTTTAGGCAACGGCTGCTTTGCTTTGTTAAGTGACAAAGGCTTTCTCTTTGGCACATTAAAATGCTGACAAGCCAATTTAAACAAGACTCTAGTAACAGAAGATCTGTCCAACATGGGAAGACTTTGTTTTGTGGATTGTTAGCAGTATGCTGGTCTTCAGCTTTGTTGTTGTTCTGCTTCTTCCACTCAAACAGAAAAAATAATGACGAGGGAAACTCTGCCTGTAAATTCGGCATAGAAACTGTAAAAATACCAAAAATTGAAAGCTACAGTCTAACTGGAGTGACTTAGCAGGCAGAAAAGGCCTCTCTGGTTGAAGGTTTCAACCAGAGTTTCACCCACTATCACAACGTCCTAAAGTACACCTGTGGATCACTGCAGCACGGTGAGGAGGATTTCAGTGAAAACGGCAATTTCAAGCATGTTCAGTTACTCTTTAAAAACCTGTCGCACCCTTAGACCTACCCGTTGCCATGGTAATCGGTGCTCCAGTCCAGAGAGGGGTGGTGGTTCGGCGTGTGTCGACCCAGCTGGTGGTAGTCCATCGATGATGACATCACTGCTCCCCCATTAAGCATTCCTCCTCCTATTGGCTGGTAGTCAGACTGGAGGGAGGGGGGGTAGCCCTGGAACGACATTACAACTAACATTATAATTCATCAACAACAGCTGATCACACTGAGAGAGAGAAAATGGTGGTCAGCCAGGCTTGGATGTGAACTCAACATGACTAACATGAGCTGACTAGTAATATTCCAGTTGCTGTTCCACAGCTGACTGAGATGTCAGGTGAGCAATGCTACTGCAGAGGCATGAAGCGTCTGTCGCTTCAATACAGGTGATTCTAGAAGTGAAGTGAAATTCATTTCATCAAGTTCCTTTCAGGTTTTTTCCAAAACTGAGGTTGGACAATTTTGGCGTAGCTTATAACAGCACAGCCAAGAAAGTGTGATTGTGGTGATCTGCAGGTGAAAGAAGCCCAGCCGTCAAAATGTGGTGCTGGTGTTTTAAACACTACATCAAGCTAGTTATTGTAGTTTGGCCCTCTGGTTTGCCTGGTTTACCAACAGGGCCGACAGTGGGAGCTGCAGTAGCTCATGGAGGAAATTCATGTACTTTGGAACCCCAAGTGGTCGCTGCCAATTGCATAGAAAATCACCCTCCTTCTCAGAGACAGAACCAAAATAATACACATATTTTAAACAAATTCAGTGGGCCTGACATGTCTGAGGACTTCATTACCTGACATAAATGCCCATGAAACCACTAAGAAATCATAAAAGTTGTTAGAGAATCATCAGGTTTCTTCACCATCAAAGTGATGCAGTGTTGTGTGTACAACCACGTGTACCCTGCAAGCAGGAACTGCTAATACCCAATTCAGCATACTTTTCACTTCCCAAAATGTAAACACAGTGCTGCTGTGGTTTATCATTTCAGTGGAATTTTGTTCCAGCTTCCTGGCAAAAGTGCTTAAAAAGGAAAAATCCTTTACATTCATTCATTTGAATGTGAGATGCCATCGCAGTAATGGTGGCTTGTTTATGTCCTCCTTCAGCCTGAATGAGTCCATAGACTAAGCTCACGGTTTTAGCAAACCACCCTTCAGCACTTCTTGGTAAAATGTTTCTGACGAACGGGGACATGAATGAATGCAGCCGTGGTGAAAAGGAGACACAGATCAGTCACAGGTTCATCAGCAGTAATTACAAAGTTTTGAGTGTCTTGCTGATTTTATCATCTGCCCGTGGGAGGAGGAGAGCCGAGGATGTGTGAAGAGGAGATGAAAAGGTAAGAGGAGAGGAGGAGAAGGAAAGGGAGGCGTGCATGTCTGTAACCGTAAGATACTTGAGGGAGGAGAGAGAGAGATGGAAAGAGGGAAAAATGAGCGAATGCAGTGTGTGTGTGTGTGTGTGTGTGTGTGTGTGTGAGGGAGAGAGAGGCTGAAAGGGAAGTTAATCTGAGTGTTGTGAGTGAATGTAGAGAAAGAGGAGGACAGCAGGTGGTTTGGTTCTCCCCCCTCTCCTCCCCCTCTCCTCCCCCTCTCCTCCTCTACCTCACCTATTCATCCATTGTTGAGCAAATTCTTCTCCTTCACTCCTTCACAAAGACCCCATCTGCCTCTTTTGTCTCTCTCTCTCCCCTCTTTCCCCCTCTCTCTCTGTCTCCCTCCCTTCCCCCATCATTTCTCACTCTTCTCACTCAGTGGAAAAAAAGTTTAGAGCTCTGTCACTGTGTCCTCTCCTTTTTTTTCCTTCACTCTTTATTTTTTTGTTTGCTCTTTCTCTTTTTTTGCTAAAAATATGCAAAATGTGGGAGAGGGAGTGGGGGATTATGGGAGTGTGGGACTTAAACATGCACTATAAAAAAGGGGATAAAATGGTAAGTGGCAGTCAGTGGCAATCCATCCCCCCATTCTGAACTATTTGGAGGAGACACTTGCATCATTATACCGTCTCACATCGTCTTAACACAAATTAATATCACAGCCATGTGTTGATCGAACAGAGCAACTGAGAGATGAAGAGGCAGAGGGGCTGAGAGGTATAGGCTGACTGACATTACATTACAGATAGGTAGGCAGGGACAGACAGATGTATAGAAAACAAACAAATCTGACAAAAAAAAAACAAACCAAAAAAACGATTAGAAAACTTGACTATTACAAAAAAATTCATGATTGTCTCCTTGTAACCTCCTGGTCTGAATGTCATCACAAATCTGTTTTTACGAGCAGCAAAAAACAACCGGGTCAACAAATGCAACAGCAAAGTACAAGATGGCTGATAATGATTATGATTTGTGCAATAATGAGAGGCTGGATTTATTCAGTTTTCAATCTAATACAGGTCGAGTCTATTCAGCACTGAGGTCCACCAGGAAATGCTGATGCATTCCCTCCCACTCCAACACCCCTCTCATTTCTTATCTGTGTGTGTGTGTGTGTGTGTGTGTGTGTGTGCTGATATATTCGTCTGTCTCTTTCCACCTCTGTGAAGATTTTAAATCAGTAAGATTCTGTGACCTCGAGAAAACTGTGACTGTGTGTTAGTATATGAAATGGTTTGATGATCCATGAGGAAAGTACAAATTGTAGACTACTGAGGAAACAATAGCTGTGTCCCAAGTCCAAACTAAAGCGTGTACACTGGCAGGGCGATGAATTAAGTATCCTCAAAAAAGTAAGTATACATACAACAAGATGGTTGGTTTTCAAATGAGCTGTTCATGGAGACTATGACAGAAAGGAAATGGAGACACTGCAGCAAACAACTAAAACAGAAAATAGTGAGAATTAAATTTCTACTGAAACACTCTCTTTGATCATTGATCATCCTCTCTTAGTATAAAACAGTAACGTATGTGGATTTCTCGCATACCAACCAAACATACGGTACAACTGATGTGTGCTTTTGAACTTAAAATGAGAAAACTAAAAATGGTGGAAAATCCAATCCAATACAATCTGTTGGTCTTTGCAGAGTATGGATGGCATGACATATGCAAATCTCAACAGCAGCATTTAAACAATAAGGTTAGTGAATATTACACGTGTCATCAACAAATCCCATGAAATAATCAAAACCAACAATGGATGTATCCACTAACAAGCATTGTGTGTGTATATAGGTCTGATGTACGTATCTCTTCCTCTGTGCCACAGAGCTCCACTGTTGTCAACAAATAAAAACACATCAGTGAGCCACGCTGTTGCCCCGAGTTACATGTTCCTTCATTACCATGAACACACAGTCTTTTATTTTGACTCAATCAATACTCAATACTCCTGCTGCCTCAAATACTCACAAGAGCACCAACTGTGGATTAATCTGCAGCTGAAAGTGGTCCCCAACAAATGTCCTCCTGTTTTAGTGACATGACAGAAACTACAGTGACCTGCTGTTGAACTATATATTTGATCTTGGGCCTGAGTGCTATGGATAGGACAGGGAGGTGAGAAAGTAATTAAGAGACTGATAGATTATTGGTTTTGGTCTTTTCATGATATTCATTCTTTGAGACTTCATGTCTGACTTACTCAAAACGATCAATCAACTCAACGAACAGATGGAGATCAACGCACAATCCCAGTCAGCCACATGTTAAGTTGTAAGATGTGCATTCAGTGTGAGGCTGACCTGTGTGATGGCAGGCGAGTGTGTCATCCCCAGTGGATGTCCACTGAGCTGCTGGTGCTGATGGTGCGGGCTGTGCAGCCCTCCCAGGTGCGCCTGGCTGTGGAGGGGAGGGCTGACCTGGAGAGGAGGGGTAGACGCCGCCGTCATACCGCCAAGGGACAGAGCTCCCTGGTGGGGGACGCTGGGCCGAGGCACTGTCCCTCTGGAGGACAGAGCCTGGAGTTGGGGGTGGATCTGGGTGTGGGGAGGGGGCAGGTGCGGCCCGAGGCCGGGGCTTGAGGCATGAGAAGGGTGAGACGGGTGAGGGTATGTCATGTACATGCCCGGGTGCTGAGGGGGAGGGAGAGAGTGAGGGTGGGCGAGTGAGCTGGAGGAAGGGTGCTGGCCTGGGTGACCAGAGTAGACTGAAGGTTTGTGTGTAAACATTGAGGTAGAAGAAGAGGAAGACGTGGAGGAAGAGTGGGGCGGCTTCATTTCAGATGGATCATTGTAGCTCTGGAGAACAAGAAAACAGGAACAGGAAATCAGTTTGCAGGTTTCACATTGACCCATTTACTCCGTTAATGCATCAGTTAAATACCAATAACTTGTATTATCACTGTCTCTGTGTGTGTGTGTGTGCGTGTGTGTGCGTGCGTGTGCGTGCGTGTGTGTTTGTGTGTGTAGCACCTGTGAGACCAGGCTGGCCCTGTAGGCAGCCAGTTGTTTCAGGTACTCCTTCTTAGCCGTCTCTGTCCTCTTCTTGTACACCTGAAACACAAACATTTTACTTCTCTACTAACTACGGGACTATCAACCCTTATTACAGTTTACAGCATTTGAGAACATTATTTCTACAAATCAGTTTAATGAGCGGTTCCTCAATAATTAAGAAACGCTGTTTCTTAATGTGGAAAATCTTCAGTGAGCTTTTTCTTTGAATAATCAACATGCTGTGAGGTTGGCTGCATTAAATCATCACAATGTAACATGAGCGCAGGTATAACCATCACAGGACTCTTCATAGCATTTCCCTCAGCTGACACACTTATCTACTAACACGTAACCACAGTAACTAACTCCCAAGGCAGCTATTACAAACTCTAAATGTGAACTGTGTGAAGTCGTAGTAATTTAGCGAGCTGAGTAATGACTGGTAGTTTCAGTAGTATCGTTAAAGCTGATGTCTCTGTGCATGACTGTTGACTCATGTCAGGCGACGTCGCTGCTCGCTGTCCCCCTCACTCTTCCCTCGGTTTTATTGAAGAGGATAGGCATGTCGTTTCTTCCTGCTGGGTTTTCTTTGCTTTCATCATCTGCCACTGCCAAACATTCAGAACAAGAGTCTACAGCCACGCTAGCTCTGTAAGACTGTGCTAAGGTACAGGGAGCTTTGAGCTAAATGCTAACATCAGCATGCTAATGTGCCCTCGATCACAATGTTAACCTGCTGCTGTTGAGCAGGTATAATGTTTGCCATGTTCACCTTCCAAGTTCACAGCTGAGGTTGATGGGAATATAATGATAGTTTTACGTATTTGGTCATAAACCACATTTTCCAAGTTTTGGACAAATTGACAATTTGATCTGATAGTGGCACATTCAGGGGATCCCCAAAATATTACAACTTCTGCTGCATACAACATGAATATATAAAGCAAATTTGACTTCAGTCCATTCAATATTTGCTGGGATATCTCAGTCTGTCTGCAGACAGACCAACATTGCCATCTTTAGAGCTGCGACACTGGCATGGCCAAAAACTTTAGCTCCTGAACGTTAGTTTTCACTTACTAAACACATTTCTGTGTTTCTATAAGTCACATTTTACAGTTAGACAATCATTACTAATTAATATAAATATATTTGCACAATTACTTTGCATAACTAAGACTGATCGGCAAGAAATCTGCTATTTTCTTTCAAATTTACATTTACACTCCATCAAATCTTGTGAATTACTTTCATGTCCGGGTCAGTTTGATTGTAACTGTTATGATGTAATGGGTTAGCTGCTAACCCATTACCATACCTATGTACCTTTCTGCTAACCGTTAGCAGAAAGGTACATAGGTATGCTAAATTAAACAGGGAGGCTCTACCTGTTTCTGTTCCTCTCCCAGGCCGTCCCACATGGAGGCCACGATCTTTGACACCTCCCCGAAGGTGGCGTTGGGGTTCTGGGCCTTGATGTTGGCTTGGGTGTCCCTGAAGAACAAAGCGTAGGCAGACACTGGCTTCACTGGCTCATTAGGGTCCTTTCGCTTCTTCTTCTTTGGTGTTTTGGGTTTCTTGGAGATGTCCACTGTTGCTGGCCTCTTCTCCCCACTGCCCAGCTGAGAGGGTTAGGAGAAGGTTGAAGAGGACACAGGAGGAGGGATTTTAGTTCTGCAGCAAAAACGTCTAAAAAACTAAAACAGTGCTATGAGAAGAAAATGCTGTGTAGTGAATATCATTAACAAAGCTCTGATTCATCTACTTTTTTCCTTTTCTAATAGTAATTTTCCCTTCTACTGTGGTTAAACTGGCATTTTAACAATTCACACCTCTAGTTATGTCTTTGATAACCGCGACCTCAACCGTTCTTTTCTGATTTCAAGCTCTGAATCAACCACAGATATCAAATGTGGGGAAACTCCCCATCAGTCAGCAGAACTGATGAAGCCTCTCAGATGAGTAGTTAAAAATCATCAAGACTACATACCGTGTCTACACAAGCCACGTTGCAAAAGAGACACCAGCTGCAGTTCTCCGTCACCGTCTACACCTGATTCTTTCAGCCCAACTAATTTTCTAATAATTTCACAGGATGTTTTCTTGAACGAATCGTGTAATTTGGCACTAATTACCAATGAAACAGAGACAGTGTTCAATTTGGTGCACCTGATTACAAATTAATGAATTCCAATTAAATGCCAGTCTTTCAGTCAGTGCACAGCAGTTCAAGTGACCAAGCAGAAATGTAAAAACAAGCACGATCGACTAAAAAATTACCAATACTAATAAAAAGAAATGATGACTACATTTTGGAAATCAACAATTGCTTTTAAACTTTACACAAATAACTGTCTTTCTCCCTATTTTCCCTGTAATTAATACCAAATTACGTAGTTCATTAAAGGCAACTTTCAAGACGTTAAAAGGATATAATGGACCTTTAAAATAAAGAGCTGCCGACATTTGTATTGATCAAAATTGAAAAATTAAAGCATATCAGTTCTGTCAAATGGATGATGGTAAAATGTGCTGGAAAGGCGTCCCATGTGTAGAGGTTGTGCATCCAGCTGCCTTTGACTTAGTACAACTAACTATCCATGTCCTGGATGACTGAGACATGCACATGCTGCTGATTTTGTTTCATGTGTCTATAATGTATTAATAATGTATATTATAACGTATATGCCGACATTCTAGTATAAAAGGGTGAATTTCTTTTACAACTTCTTTTATTACTTTCACCTTTTACAACATGCTATCAAGGTCAAAGCACAGTTTTGTCACTACTGAGGAAACACAACAAAGTCATTAAAGACTGAGTGTGAACGGTAGGATCTGTGCTCCAGTTGCCCACCAATTGCAAAATGTTTCAATGTCGACTAGCAGACATCGTTGGATATTATTGCTGATGCCAGTGAAGACAGGAACTTCAGGAAAAAAAACATATTTTGCAAAAAATCAAAAGAAACAAAAAATTGAATTGATTGAAATGTTGTTAAATTGCCTCCCATAAATCTCTTTAAATTACCCATGTTTCAAGGTGCTATACAAGTAAGCCTGTCTTGCCAAACGGAGAAATTGCCCATAACTACTAAAGGCTAGTAGTTAGTATAAATTAACAATAAAAACTAGTACAGCTTATTCTGCATGCTGTGTAACTTCACAAAGCAGCATTTAGATGTGTACTGTGAAGGTATAAGCAATGTCTATTATGTTTCCCATTTCCTATCCTTCCTGAAGCAAGCACTACCGGTACACTCGCCCATAATGTTGCCCATCTACAACTCATTCCTCTATACATAACTGATGAGAATGATAAAGTTGGTAAATGTTATTCTGCAGTACAGTAATGGTTTCATTTCCTCAGAATATGAACAGTCAGCCTGGTGCAGAGTGCTTGTTTTGGTGAGGGAGCTGATTTCCATCTAGTTGATATGCAGGGAGAATGGGTCTATTATGACACATAACAACTCTCCACTGTCTACACATACACACCAGTCACACAGACACAGACACAAACACACAGTTGCAGTAGTTGTTGCCCAGTGAGATATGACTCAGTGACTCATAGAAATGTATATGTGTCTTTTTTTTTTTTTTTTTTACCCTGAGTCCCTCATCATTCTCGTCCTCGTGTGCTGAACTGGAGGGAGATGGTGTAGCAGATTTACTTCCAGGAGGTGAGGGAGAATTGTGGGTAACAGAGTTCCCACTCAGCCCCAGCTGGGATTGGTTGATAGTGGACAAATGACTTTGCTGGCTCACGCCTGAGTGGCTCCTGGGTCCAAGCGCTGCTTCGATTGGCTGTTGGCTGCTGGTAAACCGAGAATCAGAGTTGACCATCTGCTGCATCTGTGCGGAGACAAAACGTGATAATGGCTGTTAGCAAATATCAGGCTTCATTTGGAGTTTGATGACTTGATGGGTATGTTTTTTCTTGCAACATCTCCAGAATATTCCAGTCAGCAATTAGGTTTTCGTCACATCAGTGACAACGTTCTCACTATGAATGATGACAGTTGTGCCAACAGTCTAGCTTTCCATTACTCCACCTGTTTCCATTATTCATCTGGTTTCGTAACCTTCAGAAAAAGCTGTTTGGTGCCATTAATTCTGGTAGATGATAAAAACAACTTCCACAGACTTCTGTTATGATGAGATGCAAAGAAACTCTAACTCTAATGTTGGCAGTGGTGAATGGATTACAATTCTAATTAAAACTGGCATTCTCCTCTTTGGGACCTTCTTGGTCCATGATAAAAAGCTACAACATGCACCTTTTTGCCTCGTGGTAGGAAATATACAGCTGGTCCTGCCCTTCGGTCGATGAAGCTCTGAGTTCAGAGATGAGCTGTGTCATGTTGAAACAGCATCTAGCTGAGGCTGAGCTAACTGTCAACCATGAAACCAGCAGTGCCAAGACTCTCTCATTCTGAAAACCTTGTCTGGCCCATTTTGAGCTTCACTGCTCTTTGTTTTCTGCTCTCTGTTGTTGATGTTTTTGCCATCACTTCTCCTTGTTTGATAGCCATAACTGCAACCTTTCTCAGTTCAAGTTGTTTTCTACATGTTGCTCTGCGTGAACATTGTGTTGATGATGGCGACTTACTGGTAACTGACAAATATCGAAGTGTCAGGAGAGGTGTAGCGACACCTGTGCTAATAAGACTGCAGAATTTGTTCAGTTCAGTTTTGGTGTTGAGGATGAAAAATGTTTCTTCAGATCAGGTCAGGGCTGTACTGCACAGGACACAAGTATTGTTCAGTGTTATCACTGTAGCATTACTGGCAGAAGTATCCAAACAGACCACCGAAAAATCATAGAAACCCCTTTTAGTGTATGTCATGTGTGCCCACTTGAAAATGTTCTGCTGCTCCATATTTGTGCACCTGAATATGATGAATGTCCTTTTGTGTCATTCTAGCCGGCTCATCAAAATGTTCCAAAGTGTGAATAAATTCAACATAAGCAAAGCAGCATTGTTTGCTCTGACCAGCTACATATTTAAAACTGCACTAATCACGACTTTATATCATCGTAACAGTGGATCAAATGACTGTACAGTGTGTAATGTGAAAGCAGTCATTCATAGGGAGTTAGCAAGTGTTTTAATGTCTTTCAGCTCGCTGTTGTGGTTTTCTCTCATCATCCTCCTGTCCAGCAGCTGTTTTAAGCAGCTGGAACTGTAGCAGCTGATAAAGAGCCAGATATTTTTCTCAGGTGTCGATGGAGGCAAAACAGAGCTGAAAGGAGAGTGAACATGGAAACACAAATACTTATAGCATGTTGCTCCGTGTCTGCTGGATGTGTAAACAGGCAACTGTTTGCTGACCACGACAACAACTTGCTGACCACGACAACAACTTCATAAGGCAACTAGAGGACATAGTGAAGCATTTAGCAGCTTAGGAGCCAAACATTTTCCTTGGTAGGTGGTGGAGAGCAAAACAGCCTTTAAACAAGAGTTTATGGTGGACTTCAATTTATCAGGTAGTCAGAAACACAACTCCAAATTAAATATGTGTTTAAGCAACTGTTCATACACCATGACAACTTTATAAGATTGCAATATATCAATGTTGAATTTGCAGCTTGTTCCACCCCAAATGGAAAACAAAATCAATCAATATTGCTCTAAGTGTCACTGAGACAGCTCCTGAACTGCTGAAACAGGATCTGAGCTACATAACATGTTCATGTAACAGACCTAGCAGGGCTCTGAAACAGAGTCTGCCTTTGCTGGACAGGGTTTGTACAGTGTGCAGCAGTCCAGGATTCACTAATAATGAAATCTGATAGTAACCGTGGCAACACAGGTCAGAGAGAAGATGGGATCAGAAGTCACACTCATGTGCAAATACATCAATAGGGATTGTAAACTCCATTTGCTACACTCGAGAGAAGCTGTTACATAACTTTATCCAGGGGAGACATTATGGTGTCCACAAGTGCAGACTGAAGAGATAAAACCACTGGTTTATTCCCTGTGCATCCAGGTCCACAATGATTTGTCAGACAGCTGATGTACTGCAGGATATTAAGTGACCAGACAGCCCTGTCCACAGTTTTACTGTCACACCTGTGCCATGAATGCATAATGTTTCATTGTGCTTACATTGTGCCATTCAGAACAAATGTCTCCCTGGAGACAGTGAAGGGAATCTTGAATAAATCTCATATAAAATGGAATATAATCAATGTGTATACAATCAAATAAAATGAAGGACATCTTATGCAACGTTAACCTTTTCATGTCACATCAAAAATGCTTGTATAAATAAAATAAAATAAAATAAAATAAAATAGCCTCCCCAGCAAGGAACCAAAAGAAAGAAAAAACACCTATTCTTTTTAAGTTTGAAGCAGTTTTGGACTAATGGGAGGATGTTTTTTCAAGGCATACTTTTCTCTACGGTCCTTCGTTTTCAAGAGCCCACTGTGTTTGGTAGTTGAGTCTGAACTGGCACTCTCAGCAGTCTCGTAGTGAGTCAGTCATCTGTGATATTCTGTCTATTTCTCAGGAAATCAAAAGTTAACATTGCCAACACTCTCAGCATGGGAACTTTGACACCTATCGTCACAAATATGAAGATGGGACTGGGGTTGATGATGTGTATTTAGAGTTTCGTCTTAGTATGCATTGAATAATAGCGGATGTGGTCTGGTGCGCTGTGCCCCTCTCGGGAGCACATTACCTGAACCCGGTTCCCGGCAGCAGCCTCTGAATGCTGCTGCGGTATTTAGATGGAACACAGAGTGACATTTCTCTAACACTGGAAGAGGCTTTCAGATTGACGTATGTGCTGCTAGAAACGCTGAAAAACAATAGCTGTGGTTTGGTATTGGCTGAGTTGGGACTTAATTAAATGTCACACTAGTAAACAGTCAAAATATACAACTATATGAATTGTTTTAAGACCTGATGGAGACACATTGTTCAACAAAACAAATACATGGATTAAAATGAACAAATCAAAACTTTTTTCCTTTTCACTAAAAAACATTAAGTCTGAAAATGTTGCAGGTTAAATTTTATTACTGAATATTCTTACACATGATTACATTGTATGTTACACAATTACTAAGACCATATGTGTTATCTGATTAAACTGCCTGGTTCAGGATGATTGACTGATACTATGAATAATTAAAACAAGACAAAGAAAAAGACAAAGTTAAAATGTGGAGTAAGATATCTAAAGAAAGGGAAGGAGCTGTGGGTGGTTTAGGTGGTAGCATCGCTAGCAGCATCTGACAGGAGGTCACAAGGTCATACAACTAGGAACTAAACTACAAATGGGGAAAAAAAAATGGTTGGGGGGGGGGGGGGTCAGGAAAACATGTCTGATGATGGTCTAAGAGAATAACAGAGGGGGAACCCCCGATGAAAGCAGGGCGGCTTTTACCTGACTCATGTCATGAGAAGGGAAAAAGCTCTGGCTTTACACAGCACGCTCACGTCTACACATACGTGTGGTTAATGACGAGAATTCAATATGAAAAGTGTAGCAGCGTAATCTGAATCTGTTCTTGCAGTCAGCCCTTTTTGTATTTCATGAATGCATAAGAACATACAGTAACTGATACTGACAGGTATTTGATTTTAAACTTTACATTTTCTGTCAGAATATCGATACATACCAACATGTAGTACAATGTCTGGAAATTTCATTGAATAACTGAAATGCGAATGCCTGCTTTTGGATAATCCATTACCTGTAAAATCAAGGTACTTCATCACATTGACACAAAAGTCCTATAAATCCAATATTCCCACAGAGCAGTTCATTGATTTGCATGACTGCCAACAATGGCCTGATAACAAGAGATATTCAAGGATTGTAAACTTGGTATAAAATAAAAAAATCTAATAGTAGTCTCACAGCGAATGGTTATATTGCCTAACTCTACTGTCATCTATTTGTCCCTACAGGGTGGTGTGCTTTTCTTTGTTCATCTTTTCCACCGCTCATGCAAACTACTCACTTCTTCCATTTGTTTTATGCAAAGTGCTGCTGGTAAGTTCACCCAACATGGCATGTTTAGACCAGAAAACTTGGGAAATGACTATAGGTTGAATCACGTTGGTGTTACATGACTACACAACAGACTAAAGATTAACAATCACTTACTACAGTTAAATGTATTGTGGATTATGACTTTGAACCAGTTAAGAACACAATCACAAAGGGAAGTTCTCTGAGCCAATCATTTTTGACATTCACCTTCAATGAGATGGCAGCCAAAAAAAAAAAAAAGAGCAGTCAAATCTCAATATTAACTGCAACTGAGTAGCCTTGCCTCCGAGAGGAATAACACACACACACACACACACACACACCTCTTTCTAGCCCCCCATCCATCCCGATTAGGTTGAGCCAGGCATGGTTGCCAGGCAACCATCATTCATGGACTGGCAGTAAATGAATGTTACTATGAGAATATAAAAGCGAGGTAGAGAGAAGGCGAGAGAGAAAAGGTAATACAGAGACAGACAGAGATGGAAAATAAGACCCTGCAGGCCACTAAAATAATCATCTCCACTGTTACACCGTTAATAGATAAGTTAGTCTCAGTCAAACCAAAAAGACAAAACATCTGAATTTACTGACAAGTTATTAAAAACAGTCTATGTTGTGGTGTTTTATAGACATTATACAGCTTATCATGAGGTTTCAAACTGACACTTAATATTACAGCAGGTGAATTTAATATGGAGATGGAAACAGCAGACAGAAAGACAGAAAGATCAAGAGTGGGAGGTGAAGTTTCATTCTTAACAAAATGAGAGAAATCTTTATTACAGACTGACACATACAGTAAGTGTGTCTGTCAACCCACTGAATACTCAGCTTCTCTGACAGTTGAAGCACCTCAGTCTGAGGTGATTCTTTCATTTCTTTACTGTATGACACACTCAGTCATATCTGAATGTCACAGCTAAAAGCAAGATTTTCACTTTACTGTGAAACGAGGACTTAAAATATGAGGAAAATGTCACATCGACCAGCTGCCATGATTCAAATAACACTGCCCCGGGCGATATCCTATTTCACTCAGTTAAACTGAATAAAATATGAAAGCATACAGTTAACATAGTAAATCAACTGACTGTCAGTTTAAATCTTAAAACTTTTTTTTTCTTCCAATAAGTAAAGCCAAAGTGTCTTTGAGCAGGACACAGAGTGACAGTCAAGTCTGAAATATGTATTTTGAGTATCAAGCACAGGCCAAGGTGACTGTTCAATGTGTATAATTTCATCATGTTGGGAAGCAGCAGGTCTGCTTGAATTCATCTCGGTTTTGATGGTTTTACAGTGAAGAAAATGTGTAAACCTTCATAGAAATGTCTAAAATCACACCAACAACATAACACACTTCTCTGCTGGCCATGTGTGTGCACAGAATATCGTCAAATATTGCTAAACGTACTGCCTCTGGCAGCACTTTGGAGCTATAAGAGGGCGACGGCGCAATAGAAGTGGATTATGTAGCAGCTCTGGTTTAAGAGGTTTTCATGCACGTTTTGATTCTCTGGAGTGTCATCCTTGAGCTGATCTTTGACATCAGATGGTAGCGCTATTGTACTGAACAGCTGCCAGTTAATATATGAAATAGGGTGACACTGGAAAACGAGAAGCTTTGTCAAGTTTCCAACAGGGCTGTTCTGATACCGACACCAGTATTGGAAATGCCTCCATTAATGAAACCCTGCTATGTCACAGCAGTGTCACATACACCTGTATGCAACTTACCAGATTTCCATTTGTATCCCTAAATGGAACGTAACTTTTGTAACTTCAAGCACATGTCACAAAATTACATTTGTCCTTTGCATATCCATTGGGTAAGACGGGAAATACGGCTGGTTGAAAGTGGCAAACAAATCGACTTCGAAGGAGTTTCACCTGGATAAAACTTGAAAAATGGTACTGGATAATCTCTAGAGTCCAAGGATGTGCTCCCTTTGGAATGACACAAGCCAGCATACATATATTATATTAGATTAATAAATTAATGAAGGACAAACATGCAAAGTCGAGCGAAAGGAATAAAAAAAATGTACTTTTGTGCTTTTAAGGATTTTTTAAATTAAAAACATTTGAATTAAAGTAAAAATAAAGTTTTTGTAGATCTGATTAGGTTGACTATCTACAATTTTAAAACTCCTACACCCCCCACAGTCAGTCAACTGTGGGTGTGTCACTTATTATGTCTGATCGGGTATAGATATATTTGCATATCTATATTTGTATATAGTATATTTGTATAGATTCACAGAGTCTGGACTTTTCGATAAATTATTATTTAATTATTTAAAAAATGTAACAAGGAAATTGAAATTTTTGGGTAAAAAACATATCAGACACAGCTTATCATTCCAAGCAGAGTATTAAACATGTCTGTAGGGGATCCTATATTGCTATATATCGCTTTTGTTTCAGCCTAAAAAAGGTCTAATCAGCGAGTGCCTCTGTGTGTGGGTGTGCAGGGCCTCGTGTGCTGGTTTAAACAGACCAAAGGTCATGATATCTAATGTCATGTATATACAGTAAATCCAACTTTCAAATCTGACTGCATACCACCTCGCTTCCATTAATATGTATGATTTATTTATGACCACTTACCACAGACAGAGTACTGGTCATTGGGCCGCCATTCGGGCTGAATGTGCCGCCATCTTGGCTCAACATAGCAGCTCCATCTTGGCTACCAGGCATGCCAGGCAGCTCCATGCCCTGCAGCTGGTAGGGGTGGTGTGGAGCTGAGCTGGAGGGGGGGTCCAGAGGGTGGTACGGTCCAGAGGGAGAATCGTGGGGGAGATGGGGGGGCAGCATGTGGTCTGGCAGGGTGGGGGGAGTGATGGGCGGGATGTTGAAGTCCTCATCGCCCAAACCACCCATCGAGTATGACTAAAGAGGGACAGAGAGACGAGATTGAAGAAAATACAATTAAAGACACCTGTAAAACCACACCTTTCACATTCCATAACTGTATTTTTAATCTCATTCATTACATTGTTGTTTTCATTTCTGACTCTTCACTGATACGGGACAAAGTCAAGTTCGGGGAAGATGGGAGGATGGGAAATGTTGCCTTCAGCAGGGTGACAACTTGGGGAAATCAATAAGAATTACATAGGGGACTATAAGAGACCAAAGTGTCATGAAACATTACTGTCAGAGATAATAGATGGAAGAGATGGAAAAACTGCCCGTCACCATTACCCCCGCACGCTGACTCCAGCCTGAACTACAGCTCTGTGTGTCATGCAGTCATTCTTCCTCAGCCAGAACTCCCATCACAGACTAATTATCACTGATGATATTCCCAGCCTTGAACTAAAAGCCTTGTGAGCAAATACTCACTCATTCAGCAACACAACACAGTAATTTATATGTACAAGCCCCTTTTTGCCTGAGAGAATACACACAGGCGGATTGCTGTGGATAAAAATATATCAGTGCTGATCTGGCACACAAAAGGAAAAGCAGTAGCAGTTCTATATATGATAATGAATTATTCTGAGAGCAAAGACAAATGAGAGGGAGACATGAAGAGGGAAATGGAGTGAGAGAATCATGCAAGAGAAGAGTGAGAGACACAAGGGTGAAAAGAGAGAGAGAGGCAGTGTTGGAGAAGCTCTCTCATACTAATCTGACAGAGGAGATCTTTTATAGAGACTGACAGCCTTTTCTGCTTGGCTAGCCACACCAGTCTCTCCCTCTCGTGCTCTTTTGCTCTTCATCTCTCACCAACCTTCTCCTTCCACCACTCTTTTGCTCTCGCGCTCTTCTAATCTCACCCCCCATTTCTCTCTCATCTCTCTCTCACTCTTTGCTATTCTGTCTCAAACCCGCAGTGCAGCGTTGAGTTACGAGTTGTGAGACTTGTGAGCTGAGTGGTGAGTGAGTTGGGGGTTGAGTTATGTGATGTATATGCTCGCTACGTAATTAAAAACCACTGTGGTAAACCTAGATTTGAGCTGACAGTTTCACCATTTAAAAAATCAAATGTTGGAGACAGAAAACAGAAATATGCAACATGGAATATGGGAAATGATCAAACATCAATTCTTCGCCTTTCCAGGGTTAATTCACATTTCAAGATACTTTAAAATAATAACACATAAGGGACAGTTGAGCCATTTAATCATGCACATCCAAAAGAAGAAACATTGATGCTGCAGAGCTGCAGACAAACTTTAACTGGCAAGCTCCAAAAACTCTGAATCCTTCCCATAATGCCACTCAACACCACCTTCTGTATTCTCCATGACTAGTAAATAGACTTTGACATGTAAAATTGTTGTTGTTCCACTATAATCATGGTTAAAGGGATCTGCAACAGACACCCATTAGGACATGTATCTTTAGCCTCTAATTTCAGAAATGCACCCTGCATTTTCACTGTTCTCCTCATCCAAGTATTTCTGGTTCTAGAAACATGTTTTTACTACTTATTTATAGTGCTGCACAGCTTCCACGTACAATAGTGAGTTTCAGCTGTCATCATCAGGGTCACAAGATCACAGACTACCACATCCTGAGCATGCTTTTGATGTAGTAGATCTCACAGATTCTCTTCTCGGCCATGACCGAATCCCAATCAATCCCAAACATGTCTGAATCTTATAAAATACTGAATTTAACTACTGAAATCATACACCGAGTTTATAGCACTGAAATATTTTACTTTAAAAGCCACTGATCTATCAATCTGAATTTATGAGGCTCTGTTTAGAGTTCACAAATTCAGAGAGAAAATTCAAGAACCCAATACTAGATTCAACTTGTTCAAATTCAAAAGGCTCAGTTTGGGTCTAAAAATTCAAGTCAGGTCAAAACACCTTGCTGCTCAAACTGGGTTGGTCAGATTCAGATTGTAAAATCAGTCAGTTGCGTATAAGATAACATTTATGGCCAAACATTTACACCCAAGTTTATATGGTGTTTTCCAACTACTGTCTGATCACTGAAGAGACACTTTATATATGACTGCATATCACAGTATTACTGTGTCGTATATCATGAAAGGTCAGGCGCAAATAGTTTCTTAGCATTCTTGTTCAGTCACTAAGTTCTCCAGTCCTGTTCCGCAATCAAGCCTCTATCATTCAGTTTCTTTCCAGAGCCATCAAGTCAGCTAGTGTCAAACACTCAACCCTCGGGTGTTTGGCCATTTCTCCTCATAGCAGTAAGAGTAGGACATGTAAATGTGTTTCCAACACCATACTTACTACACTGTGTTTATCAGGTCCTGACAAACCAACAAGTCCAACAGTCGGTTTCATGGTCTTACTCTTAGACACTGTGTCCCGTTTGAGCTCAGAGCTCTGCATAAATTACACTGCTTGTCTGTTGTCTGTCTGCCTCTCTCGCTCCCTCTCTCCTCTACTCCTTCTATCAGTTCCTCAAGTTCTGCATAAATTACTCCTCTCTCTCTCTTTCTCTCCCTGCTTTTCCATTCATGTCCGTACAATAGCCTGTTCCCTGTGCACTGGGAGCTTCTAGAAAGACTAATGTAGTCAGGATTAAGTCCTTCACAACTCCATGTTCATGACCATTTCATATAATATGAAGAAGCACAAACGTCTGTTGGACACGAATAATGTGTGACCATCATCATCAGTTTCTATCATCAGAATGCTGATTAATTGTCTCTAGGAGGGGTAGATCACTGATATGGAAAGGTATCTAATCCCCCCACACTTAGATTAGATTGGAATTGTCTGAAATTTAAATGTATTTCTGTTCTTATCTGATGAATGACTACATTTTCTGGGTATATTTATACACATTGTATAAAGGATATCTGGCATATTCAAATGTTCTGGACACATTCATATAATTTTCAACTAAATGTGCAACTTCATGTTAGGTGTATAACAAGGAAATTTGAGAAATATGGACCAA
This sequence comes from Chelmon rostratus, assembly GCF_017976325.1. NCBI lineage: Eukaryota > Metazoa > Chordata > Actinopteri > Chaetodontiformes > Chaetodontidae > Chelmon > Chelmon rostratus. The sequence goes on along the minus strand of NC_055669.1, from coordinate 3,476,373 downwards.
CTTCTCGACATGCTGGGTGCTCCTCCATCTATGTCTGTTATACTGTGTTAGTGAACATTAGTACAGAGTTTCCACACACACTGTATATGTTGTAATGTCTGTCTACTTAAAACTGCAGCTGCCGTTGCCACTGATGCAAATCTTCCCTCTCTTTGTCAGTACGGTCCCTCTTCTAGCACATTTTTAATTGTAAATGCAGAGTAGCCTAAGAGACAGACAAATATGAATTATTACAAAAGTATCCTTTGACAGCTACGTATAAACACACACCCTCACACAGACGGTACACTGTGCGATGAATGCCTGATTGACATCTCTCACATTCTGTTTTCATTGCTGTTCTCTGTGATCAAATGAAAAAGTCTGAGTGTGTGTGTGTGTGTCTGAGAGACAAAGACAAAGCTTGTCAGTGGGCAGCACATGTTTTTGTGGATAAAAGTACAGGAGAGATACAAAAACAGTTGTCACAGTTTCACAGTTCAAGTTTCTTCTTTATTTGTCACCATAATAATGTAAAAAAGTGTGTGCATGAGTGCACGTGTATATGACTGTGTGTGAGAGTTGGGAACTTCCTTTCAAACATTTAGTTGGCCCCATGTTTCATCCACTCACACAGTTGGCATTTAATCCACTGATATGTCAGAAGTTTCCAAATTGTGTTGGACACATCAATCTACACACCAGTGCGGCATAAAGATAAATGCTTTGTTTTGGCAATGCTGTTGAGTGTTTACGGGGAATCATGTACAATCCTTAAATAAAATGTGAGAGCCTTTAGTGAAGTACAGAAATTCATGTTTGGCCTCTGTGTGTTGTGCATGTGAAAAGGAGGCAAACTCTTATTGTCAAATAATGTTTCCACTGCTCAGACCAGGTAAAACGTTAATGTTAAATGTTCGTGCACAGGAACGAAACCACATAAGAAATTACTCTTTGCAAAAGCTTACAAACCTTTTCCATGGAATGATCACAGAACTGGTCTGTTACTCTCTCACACACTCGCTCACCAATTATACAGCCGTCACGCACACTAACTCAAACACTAGAGGTGCGACAAGCAGCCGTTCATTGTGTATTTAAACTCCAAAAAAAAAAAACTCCTGGCTTTGACCTCCGCCATTTACCGCTCAAAAGCGGACAAGGTGTGAACTAGAGAATCTGAGAAATGTTCTACCAAATTCAAATTTCCTCTGTGGGATGGGAGAGACAGCTAATCATGCTAATCACACAAGGGATATCCAGAACAAGTTTTTTTTACCCATATCTCAACCCGAGTCCTAATATTGGGTGTCTCCGGTACTTATATTTACCATAATGTTGATTAAATATGTATCTGACATATTGAAATAGCAGCTGTAGCCTTTTAAACTCGGCACACTTTATTTTTCATGAGATACTTGATCCAAACACTAAAGAGTGTTGTGTGTTGCTGCTGCTGAATTCACACATTAACGATGCACTGGTGAATTTGTTATCAGCTCCTAGATCACAGATACTGAATGTGTCTCCTTTTCTCTAGGACACAATAACACGAGCACCATTTGTAGCCGTTCTGGATCTTTCGTTTGTCGGCGATTAGCAAACTGTACCAACCAATCACCGGTGCAACCATACTCAGCTTGTGATTGGCACATCAAATGTTAGCTACCACTCACCAACAGATATTTAACAGCTATGGTAACAGTTCCAGACAAATCTGCAGTTGCAACACTCATTGCAAGCAGGTGACACAAGTGCCAAAGTTGCCTTTCAATCATTTTTTAACTTTCATTGCCTGTAAATCACATCAGCTTGTTTACATCTGCAGGTCCAAACTGCTGCTACAGCTTCTTCCCCTCCCTATATGACAAGTGGTGAAGGTCAGACTGTGTTTATGTGTGAGCTTCAATGTAAATCATCACAACCGTCTGAAAGGCTGGAGCGTTGCCACGGCAATGTTGTGTTTGCGTGTGTAAGTGTGCGTGCATTCACCCAAGGCAGACGGTGTGTGTCGGCCATGTGTGTGTCCCTCCTCCAGTGCTGTGAGGGCGGGTTGGGTGGCGTCGCCTTGCTGAGAGGGTGAGGGGGCTGTGGCACACGAAACTGTGGGAAGAATCACAGAGACAAACGAAGGTTCAAATGAATGTGGAGGCCAGGAAAAGGTCGGAGGTCAAATGAGAAGGTCATGAAGAGAAGCAAAGACAAAGGCAGTGAGAGAGGGGGAGAGAGAGAGAGAGAGAGAGTGAGAGAGAGAGCGCCTCGGTCTCCCACACACAGGTCAAAATCATGTTTTATCTTTATGGTTAGGTAACATCGTTTACTGCAGCACCGACTAGCAGCTACAACACAACTGAGTTGATGGAAAGAAAGAGAGAGAAATAAAAAATAAAAGAGTCAGAGAGCTATTTAAAGAACAAAAAATAGATTGATAGAGGCTGTAAATAAATTGCTCATTCATTCTCTCCACAGCTAATCCCTGATAAGAAAAGGTTACATCGAGTGCTGCACCGCTGCAATGAAGGGAGAAAGACAAACACATAAAAGCATCACACAGAGATAACAGCGCTGGCACAAACACGGTAGTTAGACTCAGTAGAAAGACGTATAGTGACCACCACATTTTCTCTGCACCACTACGCTGCACATTTATTCATTTCTGTACAGTCACGTCTGGAAAACCACAACCACTGAGCAGCTCTAGAAATCTGGACAGACACGAAACAGACACTAAGGAATAGTTCAATATTTTAGAAAATAAAAAGGATTAATACTGCTATCACATCTGTCCATTTAATATGAACCTGAAGCCAGTAGCTGGTTAGTTTAGCTTAGCATAAAGACTGGGAACAAGGTTCTGTCCAGGCAGCCCCAGGAGGCCGGCCACAGGAAGTCACTGCTTACAAAAATAGTCCAGCAGGTGAATTTCCATTAAACCTCAACTTATTGTTTTAGGATTAAAGAAACAAAATGTAGCGTGCTAATTAGTGAGCTTTAGAGGTGATGATTTTGTTACCTTTTGGACAGAAATTTTGAGGATAAAGAGGATAAATCCTAATGATTTTTCAGATATATTCATGTTCCCCACAGTATAAACAGTAGTTGCTTTGGCAATCTGTTAACTTTTCACACAGCATCATCATTAGGTCAAACCTTCCTATCAGCCTCAGCTCTTCTTTGTGTTTAGTGCTAATTAGCAAATGTTAGCAAATGCTTTCAATTCAAAGTGGAACTGCACAGAGTAATGCTGCCTTCCTCTTTCTGCATTTTCGCAGGCGGGGCGACCTTGTTAGAATAAAATTTAATTGGACTTTTCAATGAGCAAAAGCACTCAGGAGTTCCATGCTTAGGGACAAACCATACATACATAGAAGCATAGACAGGAAGAATAGAAGGTGGCTGCGCATGAAGTGTGAGATTAATAAAATCAAGCATTTTCACACCTTAAGGAGCAGTTTCAGAGTTCAGTGCCTTGCTCAAATGCAAATGATTGGGGCAGGGAGATTCACTTCTATTCACTTCTGTCAGCACCTTGTAACAGTGTGTGTTACAGACAGCATTTGATGTCCTTAAAGGAAAAAAGACCAGTATCTTACATACTGTATGATGTGGCTGAATGCGTGAAACCATGTTTCCAGGCTTCTAAACAGCAAATCTACACATACATGTGCAGTACTGATAGTTTTTCTTTGAGCCTTTCTCCCTTTCAAAGCAGTGTTGTAGTCATTTTCTGTCTCCCTGTTTCAGCTTTCACACAGCACTGCTGCTCCATTAACAATTCAGAAAATGACAACGACGAGGGTCAGACTGGACTGAAATTGGTCACATTCATCACAACAACCTCTGACTTTGCGATGTCATCAATAATAAAGACATAAATTCTTATTCCACACACTGCACTGCATCTTCGTATGGCACAACACTATGAATAAAACATCAAATCATACATTCCTATACCACACAATATTCTCTATAGTGTACTCTATGAATAATGTATCTCTTGTTGAGTTTCTTATTAATATGGGCTTTGCTTGGTAGTGAGGTAAGCCAGTACGAACAAACACACATCTTACTCTCTAGAGGATTCACTAGGCCTTTGGAGACCACATAGTGAATGCAGTTACACCAACGGCAACATAAAAACTGTGTTTGCTGCATACTGTAATCTAAAAACAGCTGATCTGTAATACACTGATCATCGCGCTCAGGTGACATAACAGGACAGCTGTACAAACACCATCAACTACCCCTGAACCCTTAAGGTATGCAATGAATGCAGTGTTCTCTAGTGGTGATTCCCATCCATCTATCATCTAACATTCAACTACTCATACACACATAATGGGGAGAATTCCCAAAAATGAATGACATAAGTGGTTGATGTGGTGAAAATGTAAAGTATCTGAACTGAAAACTCATTCTGATAAACACATGAATAATTTGATAAAAGCTGGTGTAATCTCACATATATCACAACAACTCCTAGTGCTTCACTGCTTCAGTCATTTATCGAATAAAAATACTAAACGTTTGCTGGGTCCATCCTGTCGAATGTGAGAATCAGCTTTTCTCTCTATCACTGTGAATCCAGCATCGGGGGGTTTTGTGGGTTTTTTGACTATTGGTTGGGGAAAAAAGCTGAGGTCATGTTGAGCTCTGGGAAACTGATCAATTTTCACGAAAAAGTGACAAATATTTAAAGCTTTTTTTGGTCCCAGCTTGTGAGAATTTTGTTTGTTTTTCTACATTATAGAGAATTGAATATCTTTGGGTCAACCAAAAAACTGTCATGAACCAGAACATTAATCAATTAACCTGACAAATAACCAGAAGATTAATTGATAATGAAAATAATCATTGGCTGCGGTCCTTAACTAACTATTGCAGTAATTAACTAATTTAACAAGAACCAACCCAGCCCAGCTAGCGTGACCTTTTACTATTAAACATACACACTGTGTCAATCATTGGCTCTTTAATGGGGCTAATTTCAGTGTCATTTCAGAATAACTTTAACTTTATCACAAGGACAGAAGTGACAGACCACGGCTGTATTAAGAAAATCAGAGAGTGAGCGGTTGTTTCCACAGACTGCTTACTGACGTAGTTAACACTATGGGTGGAATAACGATTACGTGGGCATCTTGACAAGACAGATGCATTCACACCTTTACAACATTTGATTTCAATGCAGCAGATTTCTGTCTTTGCACTTATCTTCTTAGAGATAGCTCCACCCAAGAGTGTGCACAGGGCATAACAAGTGGTCAAGAATGAACACCAATCAGTACTGAACCATAGTGTTGTTTATCAAATCACAATCAAATTAAAAAAAAAAAAATATTTTGCCTTTATCAAAACGCGATCAAATGTCAAAGCATTTTTACTAATTCAAACTATATTTCTGTTATAATTTCAAGTCAATCAACAAAAACTGGCTAGAATTACTATCATTTGATCCTTGGTAATTGCCATTTTTAAGGCTTAGAAGGTAATGAACCGTCAGTGAACTGATCAAATCATAGTTTGAGCAAACTAATTCCATGCAAACATCCTAATAAAGGCACTACCTTGACAGCAAGAATTGCATTTGATAAGCAACTCCTGTGGCAATCCACACATACTGCTAAATTATCCTATGCAGTACTGCAGTAGTTCTCTGTCTGTACAAGAAAAGAGAAAGCTTAGACAAAGAAAATCATTGTAATGCTTTATGTGCCTCGGGTTGATTGCAGAAAGTAACATTGATTTGTGGAACAGGATGGGAGAAAAAGTTGATGTGACTGGAAATAACTGTGAAAAGTTAAATATCTGAAGCTGAGCTCAAAGACACAGTGGGGAATGATAATCTTAAAGTATCAATAAAAATCTGCGGTAAAAGAGTAGCTAAAGAACTGTTTTTAGGTAGGGCTCCTTATCAGAGCTTTCAGATTTTGAATGGCATTTCTGAATGTCAAGTATAATAAAGCCTATGGTAATCACGATAGAAAGCAGTTTGTGAAAGCCCAGGGGCGTAAATATAGACAGTGCAGGTAGTGTGGCTGCACTGGGGGGCATGGGGTGGGTTGGGGGGCCCATAGAGAGAGCAGGCCCTCCCAACAATATAAAATGGGCCCTTGAGAATGATTCAGATTGCCAACTCTGAAATACACCTGTGTTCATAGAAGAACTCACATTAAATCAAAAATGGTAACATTTACTATACAAAGACAAATCCATCCTGGTTTGTAAAACTAAGTGCAATTAATGAATTCTCATGAATCTAGTCAATGGTGGTATTTTATTGAACCAGCTTTAGTTAATGGCTGTCATAAGTAATTGCAAGTTAGACTGTAAGTGCACCTAGCTAGCATGACCAGCACCTCACCAGTTACCATAACCAGATGTCAGTGGCCTAAACGTACCTCAAATTAACAGTAGTTTTTGGCATTTGTTGGCATACAAACTTTATCTTCAGGTTTGTTGTTAAAGCAGCAACACTTGTATCTAGCAAGGCTGTTCCTTAGTTAATTCAGTACATTACATCTATACAGTAACAAGAAAGTATAACAGCTAAACATAGCTAATCACTTGATATATTTTTCTGTTGAAGAGCTGACATGACAAACCATGAGAGGCTGACCTTGATGACCTCACAAGCCAGCAAGCTACAAAGGATACAAAATGCAACAAGGTGTGTAACTGAAGAGTTGAATCAACACCTCTAAACAACAAAAACTGAACCTTACAACCTTCATGAAGGGAGGAGTTATTGTAGGACTATTAGACTGCATTAGTTTTAGCTTGGCGTACCTAATAAAATGGCAACTGTGTATATGCTTATAGGCTTCATAGACACATGCCAAAATTGTATATGTTACTAATAGTGGAGAACAAATACCAACAATAACCCAGACAAGCTCTCGTCCACATTTTGGCATGCAAACAGTGTACAAGTGACATACAATGTGTGTGTGTGTGTGTGTGTGTGTGTGTGTGTGTCTCGAGGGACAAGGGCTCTGGGGAGAGAAGACCTGTTACTAAAAACAACCAGGGCATGTGGAACTGTATTCTCTCTCCCTTGCACTCAAAACACTTTCTTGTTTCTTTCAGCTGCTTCTGTATGACCACGAAACTGAAGTCACATTTTTTTCAGAAAGAATACAGTGATGGATATAAGCTGCTGAACACAACGACTCTACTTTCAACTTTCTCTGAAAGAGGCACATAACCACTGTTGCTTAGGGGACACGCTGAATGTTTAAAGTGTCCCCTGGATATTATTAAAGGGTTGACATTGTTGAGAATGCTAAACAATAGTCTTAATTTAATGGTTATAATATTGCATGAATTTAGTTAGTAATGCAATACATTACTTCATTACAAGGAGGAAGTAATATATTACTGTAAAGTATTACTTTGTAATGCATTACCACCATCGCTGCTCAGCCCCTGATTGCTGGTGAGGAACACAGCTTATGTCCACAATGTATATATCATGTAATATATGATATATGAACCTGTTACATAATATGATGTTTTGTTGAATGCAGTTGGTGCCTTATTTAATTTGTTCTATTGACCTTCTCTCTGGGCTTAGACTGAGCAGTTGCTGGCATCCATTGATGTTTACTTGTTGTTTAGGTGAATGTCTTAACACTGGGATGTGATGTAATTATATTTTTAGTGCTTTTCACCACTGTGGTAAATGTATTCTATGTTGTGGGTGTGGTCCCCTTTGCCTCAAAAATCAAACACAGAACAACAGATCAATAATGACCCTCCACCTCTCCCCAGAAAAATGCTATATTGTAAGTGTAGTCAATGACATGCAGTAATCACTGCACATTATGCGTCAATATTGACTGCACATCTCATCGCCGCTGCTGTCTAAACCAACAGATTTACAGGACGGATTCATCTGGAACTGTTGAGAGCTACATGGACCATGTGACTGCGTAGTGGCGAGATCAGAGATAGACTAATGTCCCTCCCTTCTGCAGGGTGTAACATTTGTTTATGTTGTTTATTTGTTTAGGTTGGAGATGTTACAACACTTAAGTAAATCTTTCAATTTCGAAAATAGCTCAATGCTATTAGAAACTAATAAATGTCAGAGAAACAACTTCATAGGGCATTAACTCACTCTCTCTCTCTCTCTCTCTCTCTCTCTGTCTCTGTCTCACACACAAACACACACACACACACACACACACACGGTAACACTAACCTGATTGGTTGAGGCAAAGTCAAGGCCTGCGTCTGGTGTACCCAGGAACATGGTGTCCCTGTCCAGCTGGAGAGAACAAAAAGCAAGAGCAACAATGTCAACAAACTATAATGAAACACAGCAAACAGAGAACAGCCAGCAAGGAGACAAAGAGTGGAGATGGAGGTAACAGATTACTGGCTGGCAGCCAGTATCAGCGATCAGTCCACTCTCTGTATGCCATCTCCTTCAGACACTGAAAATCCTGCTAGTGGCCTGAGTGAGGACTGGTGAAGGTCTGGGCCCTGTTTTCCAGTAACAAACAGCGTTCAAGTGTTCTGATGTTCATTTTATATCCTTTTTTTATGACAGGCACTTGTTGCATGTAATTTCTTTGTTGTGAAACACTGTGAGCTGCCTTTCTTGCATGAAAGGAGCGATTCAAATTAAGTTTATCATTATCATTTTTGTTAACAGTCTTAGGCTTAAATTGTCGTCCATGTCTATGACATGGAGGCTGAGATGGGGTTATTTTATTGAAACTATCTGGATGCAAAATGATTTAAGATTTACAGGTTTTATAGACTGCTGTCAGCTACTGCTGTGTTGCAATTTCCTCTGAAACCCGTCACACATACAGGTGGGCAAGTATTGTTAGGGGGCCATGTGCAATTAACAAATGACTCCACCCACATAAAGTAATGACATCACTGCTGAAGGATACTGTGCAGCACAACAAATTCTAGCTTTTAGAGGGAACCTCATAGTATTACTTAATCAATGTGGGATGACAGACAATTAAATTAAAGCAAATAAATAATATCAAACAGGGTCTCCACACTTGTCATAAATCCCACATGCAGTATCAGTATGGTTTTCACTTTTGGGTGTCAGTAGATTTAAGGATATCAACTTTAAGATCTTCTGAAGACTTTTTAATTGAAATCAGCAGATCACCACAGTATCAAAAATGAAGTCTGTACATTAGAACTATATACAGTGGATACAGTAGAATATAAGCCATTCAGACAAATACAATTCAAATAGAGTCAAAGAGAGGTGCTGCTACGAAAGCAACACCAAATAAAACATTTCAGGGGGCCTCAGAAACTTCCTCCCTTCTCCTTGCTCCTTCACTGCATCTCTCCACTTTCTCCAACGTCCTTAAACTGTGTCCCAATTCCACAATATAACCCCTTCTACAAGCCCCTTAACCCACCCCCTCCCACCAGCCCAAGCCCAAACAAATCCCCATAGCTCAGATGATCAACACACCGTCTATCCATATACAAATACATTAACTTAGTGTTACATCCTAACAATAACTGTGTGCCTCCACCAACCAGTCAAGTTGCAGTTTATATCCATATCTCTCCAGACTCATAATATCTGTCACAACGTCTTTAAAGGAAATTAATTAAAGGTATCAAGTGTCTTTTTTGGTGAAATGGAAGTTATCACTATGTTGACATGTATGATTCCAGTGAATAATTTCCAGTGAGAAACATGCTGTCTTCTCTTAGAGACTGTTTTTCCAGAGGAGCACAGAGGACTGATAGAGAGCCTCATCACATGGAGCAACGACAATCACCTGAAGATCAATATCAGCACAACCAAAGAGCTTGTGTTGGAGTTGAGTTTCAAAGTGGACGCCAAAGATTCGTGTCACCAGTTTTCACAAATGTGAAATATGGTCAAAGTCTCCTCTTCTGCTCCTGAGTTATGTTGTTGAATAATGGGCAGGAAAGTGTTATTGCAGAACATTATGATGTCACAGTGAAGCTGACCTTTGACCTTTTGGATATAAATATCATCACTTCATCATTTTATCCTCTGAGACATTTCTGTGGAGTTTTGTTACAATTAGCGTATGAATTCTTGAGTTATGGCCAAAATGAGTTGTGTGTGGTCACAGTGACCGTGAACTTTGACCAATGACCACCAACGTTTGTGCCAGATTTGAAGAAATTTCCTCTAGGCGTTCCTGAGATATCACATTCAGGAGAATGAGAAGGACATACAGACGGACGGACGGCCTATCGTGCAAGTAAGTAACTTTCCAAAGTCACAGTTTGATTGATATCTGCCAGTGTACATGTCAGATAATTTCCTGTTAATACAAAACAGGAATTTTATTGCTTTCTTGTTTACTAACAGGACAAACTGTACACCGTGAAAACATATGTCATACAGCCCACAACGAATCCTATTACTATGAAGTGTGGACTTTTAACTTGTCCTTTGTCTCCTCCTTCCTCCATTAGCTTCGATCTGTCCCACACTACAGACAGCAGTGAAGAACAAAGGCTTGAATGTCACTGTGCATTTTACAGGTAACCAGCAGACAGCTGCTCATATCACCTTATCACATATTGACTTTAAGTGACTAGAAGCAGCCAGTGTACACTCCTTCTGATATAACAAAGGTTACATGTGTCCACTGTTACAATATAACATTATATACTGTCAGAAGACACGTTTTAGCCAACCTTTAATATTTAAATCGTTTTTCTTTTCTAAATGAAGCCTCCACTTTGAGACAATAATGCATCACAGACTTTTCCTGCCATTAAATCTTAGTCCACCTGTTTTTAACTCTTGCAGGTTTGTTTTCACACACATAAAGTCTTAGAACCATGTTGTTTTTGCATATTACTCTCTCTTCTTAATCTCTTTTTAACAAAATATCTATGTAAGCATAAAGTAAGGGAGACTGTGCATTTTTTTTTTGGCACAATTCTTTTTAAAACGACAACTTTGCTATGCTGACACAGGCTAATGTGAGATGTGCTTTTAGCTTTGCTGCCTCGCATATACTGTACTGCAAAGGTGATCTCATTATAACCACCCAGCTCCAGTTAAAAGAGCCATCTCCTCTCCAGGAGATGCAAGCAATGCTGAAACCACTACTGAGTAGACTCGAATGACTGATTTAAAGACATGATGTCGTGCTGGTGCTCAGCGCCTGGCACGGCTCTTTCACACAGACAATTCTTTGATTAATGAACAATATAATCAATCTAGAAAATAAATGTTAGTTGCACCCATGAATGAAAGATAATAAAAAATGCAACAGTGACCTATTGCACAGTGCTTAAATATGATTATATATACTGCATATATATTTAATATATATATGACTGTATAATAACTAATGACTGCTGTTGCAATCCAACATTTATTTACAACATTTTGTGAAGTATGTATTTTTAATCTATAGCAAGTCAGTTACATAAAGCTACTTTAAAGGGTATTCAGCATCATCTTCAGCACCACAGACAGCTGACAATAAGCAGCAATGTCACCCTTAAGTGAAAATTTTAGCGCATTCGTAGCGAAACTCTTAATGCTAAAAAATGCTCTTAACTTCTAAGATCAATCATTACCGTTATCAAGTGACAGTTATTTTCATTACAGATAAATCTGTGTTTTTTGATTGATCAGTCAGGTATGTGATCTATTATGTCTTTTAAGAGGCCAAAGTGATGTCTTCAAATTGCCAAGTGCCAAAGGACCAAAAGTATTCCATAAACAAAGACTATACTGAACATATAAAAACATTTTTAAAGCTGTAACCAGCAAATGTTTGGTATATTTATTGGATACATATTTATCAATTCTAATTATCAAAATGATTGACTAATGAATTATTCTATTGTTATCACTGTAGTCAAATGAAAGGTATTGAATGTTATGACTGTAGTAACCTGGCCAAACCCTACATCCCATACCAGGAAAGCAAAACAACAAACAAATACATATTTGACTCCATAAATCATATTCAAATAATTCATGGTATTCAGGGTTTGGCTGACACACACACACAGAAGAACATTTGAGCAGGTGGGTAGAAACAAAGCACTGTCTCATGTGCACACAGCCTCAAACACACAAGTACAAACACACACACACACCTACACACAGGTGCACAGGTGGACAGACAGGTGTAACTGCCCTATCCGTTTGCCAGCTGTTGGGTATTATGCAAATGAGGTATAGGTTTACAGAGTCAACAGAAAACCAAAACAGTGTTGTGTCACACACACACACGCACACGCACACACACACAATGTGCCTTATATAGAATAGAAAACAGTTAATTTTAAAGCTTGACACGCTACAGTTCTTCACATCAGATAAGAGAAACAGGAATGGTGAGAGCAGAGTGTGTCTGACTGTCTGATCTTCATTCTTTCTTTCTTGGAGCAAATACCGTTTTTCAGACATGAGAAGAAGAGAGGAGAAGAGCGGGCACGCTGACCTCAGCGTCAAATGAGCTTCTTCCATTTACCTCTGACAAGACCTGATACACCACATGAATCACACACACACATAAACGTACTTTATACATGCAGCGATGGAAAAACAGACGCATACGCTTCACACAGCATAGATGAACGAATACTGCGGAAAATAATAATACAATAAATACTTGACACAGTTTGGTGATTGGCTAATAGATTCAACCGTCAGAGCCAGTGTGAGCACATGCCCTCACCCTAACCTTAACCAGCTTCTCCTGCTCTGTGGTTTATGGTCTACCCTCAGGCCGATGCTGAAGTCCAAAGACTATAGGTGATGGATCAAGTCCATGGTCTGTATGGTAAATCTGATAAGTGGACGACCACTCAACCTCCTGAGCCACAGTCGCCTGTATCAGTTAAAGTAAATCACAAAAACCCCAAACCCAAACAGCAAACTACTTTGACGCTGATACATGTGGGCAAATACACTGACAAGCGCCACCCTAAACTGAATCAGGCTAGAAAAGATGTAGATGGAAAGCTAAGTGGCTAATGTGTTCTGGCTCCTCATAGGACAAATACAGCTCTCAAGCTACAGCAAGTACTATCAGAAGAGAAGAGAGGAGATAAGAGGGACAGAGAAAAAAAGCCATAAGGGAAAGATAGTGATGATTTCTTTTCAGCAGGCGCTCAGTGTGAGAGGCAGAGTGGATCCTTTTACACTCTTCATCAGTACTGGGAGGGAGGGAGGGAGGGAGGGTAGGACGTCAGACAGACGGATACTGTGGATGGGTGGAAGGAGGGACACTAAGACGGTCAGTGACTTCAGCTGCATTTATGCCTGCTCAACACTGATAGGTTGAAATTAAAATGAAATTATGCAGTTTCAAGCAAAACTGTCTTCAACGTTCAGAGTTTGTCATGTTGAAAGCATCGCTAAGGACACAGACACACAACTGTGTTTTGGTTCGGTCAGTTTGTGCCAAAATTGGAAGGATGACAGAAGGTTAACTGTGCTCCAAGATTCACTTATTCACATTGTCTTTCTTTCTGCTGACTAGTGACATTTTGTCAAGAGGCAGCTGTTAAGAAAACTCAATCTCTGGAGGTGACTCGTGTTATTTTTCAAGATGTGATGCAAACAAGCAAACTAGAAACAAAACTCACAGTTTGTCAGGTAAATGAAGGCAAGGAAATCTTCTAACTGTGCTGGCTTCCTCATGAACAACAGCAACGCTAGGTAGGTTCATCCGTTTTGATGTGCTGCGCTACAGACTCAACTTGAGACAAACACCACTGCTCTGTGTGCAGGTGATTAGGTGAGTCATGGCTGGTTTGCCATGTAACAAATGGTTCAGTGCTCCACTCAGTGATCCATGGAAGATGTTTTAGAGGATGCTGAATTTTAACACGCATCAAACTGACCAAGATAGTTGACAGTAGGGCTGAAAGAATTAGTTAATTAACTGAAAACTAAATATGTACCTATTTTGAAAACTGATTAATCTTTTCAGACCTTCTTTCAAAACAAAACTGGCAAACATTTGCTGGTTCCAGCTTCTTAAATAAGAGGAATTAAAGTGAACTGGAGATATAAGTTTTGGACTGTTCTTCAAATAAAACAAGTAATCCAGTGAATACATCACTTTCTTCAGCTGTGGGAAATTATAATTATAATTTTCTGACATTTCATAAAAAAGACAAATTGAAAAAAAACCTGCCAGATTTATCAGTAATGAAAAAAAAATAGCAGTTAGTTGCTGCTGGTTCACAGGAAACAGTAACCAAGGTTGTTTTGTCACAAACTCCAGGAGCCACTACCAGTGTGCAAATAAGTAAAACACAAATAATTGTTCAATTAAGTGTTTGGAGCATTATATGTATTTTTTAAATGTCATTTCCCACTAAAGTTAGGCAACACAGATTTATTTTCATCCAATTTGTCAAATATTGAGAGCTACCATCGACACAGTCACAACAAAAAAAAGCCACAGCGTTCTGCCACATACAGTATAACCCACACATGCTGTCACAAACCATCATAAATCATAGCTGTGTCAGGAATGGGAGGCCTGTTCTAGGAGAACATGAAACAGTCTGAACCACCATTAGCTCTTGCTTGTGCAATGGACTGGCCTCTAGTGCAATGCATGCATGTGTCATATCCTGTGATCTTCTTCGGGATGAGGTACCAGATGAGGTAGTTTAAGATGTTAAAAGATGTTATTTTTTAAAATGCCATGAGACCCAAAAAAGCAGTGCTGTCTTCACAGAGATAAGTCACAGCCAGTGCTTTGTCATATGTGAGGTTTAAATTCATTTTCCATTTTCTAAATAAATCAGGGTTGAATAGGTCACAGCTGAAGTAGCACCTCTGCCCCATTCTGAGCCAGGAAAACCCCTCCATTGTTATGCATGCTCTAGTCTGTGAAAGGTGTTGTTTTCACTTAAAACTGGTAAAATTTCCAAAGCAGAGAAATTACAGATTTCTTTTATTCATGTTTTATGGTATAATTATTACAGCTGTAACAATTAGTTGATTAATTATTAGTTGATTGACATGAAATTAATTATCACTATTCGTCATTTTTCAAGCAGCCTGTGGTTTCAGCTTCTTCTTTGTCACATACGCCTGCTAAACTGAATATTTTTAGGTTGGGAATGTTAGTCGGACCGAACGAGCAAACTGAGGACGTCGCCGTGCTTGGAGAAATTGCAAACTAATGGATTAATCATAATAATGACAGAAATTTGAAAGCCAGAGATTTGCTGCCACTCAAATAAGCACTTAAACATTATCTGTGGCTTGTGCATGTGTGTATCTCAAACCTTACAGTAGGAGAACTAAAGAGGATAGCAAGGTTTGTAGTCAAACCAAATTACCCTCTCTCTCTCCCCTCTTCATGCCTCTGTCTCTCACTCTCTCATCTCTGCTGCTCCTGTGTGTGTGTGTGTGTGTGTGTGTGTGTGTGTGTGTGTGTGTGTGTGTGTGTGTTTGTGTGGGTAAAGCAAAGGTTTGAATAACAAGCAGCCAGCTAAGTGGGTCAGGGTCGGAGGAAGGGGGGAGAAAGGGGGAGAGAGACTATTAGGATGACAGACAAGGACAAAGGAAAAGAGAGAAATACAGTGTATTAAGGAAAAAGGGAGCAGAGCGAGGAAGAAAAAGAAGGAGAGGTTGGGAGAAATGAAATGTTTGGTTGATAAGGAGAGCACTACAGAGGGGAGATAAAGGGAGAGTGATATGGAGTGAGGTGGGGGGGATAAAAAGACTGAGATTTACCCAACCGACATACTTCCAGATGTTGGTTGGGTAGTTAAATGAATAAATGTCCTGTAACAACAACGAATGTGCTCAATGACCATGCAGGCAAAATGTTTGCAGTGTTGGGCTGGACTTCCTCTTCAAATAAAGCCAGTGTCGTCTCCTCAGGTTGTGAGGGTATCTTTGTGTGAATGTGTCAAAAAGACACAGGGAAACCGCCGGAGACTCAAGGGTTTGGGTGGCGTGTGAAACTATGTGGCTCAACTGGACTGAGTGGATTTCGGTTGACTCTAACGTGAATTAGGGGACATAAATCAACTCACAAGTCTGTACAGTGAGAGACAGATGGAGGGAGAGAGAGGACTAATGACTTTGTGTTTGTGTGTGTGTGTTTGAGAGAGGCAGAGAGAGAGAGAAGGACATTCACACAGCTGGAGTGGTTCAGCTCAGCTATTGTTTATCTGTCTTATCTCCGTCTCCACGACAGCAGTATAAACCAAGTTTTATTGGATAAACTGTATCATGACTGTTAAGTCTAGATCGTGTCTTCGTAGGGTTATCACTGTGGATCTCCTACATGTGCGAGGAGGGAAATTCTACATTTCTTGAACAGCTGTTCAAGTGTAATTTTGTGTGTGTCAACCTGTCCACATGTAAAAGATTCAGATTTTTAGACATTTGGTAGGAGAGGGTGATTATGAAAACGGATGGGAGAGATAGTATAAAGTGGTCGAGTATGTTTCCGTGACTCAGATTTGTCACTTTCCTCTCCGTGTGAACCACTAAAAACTGTGTGACATATTTTCCAAAAGCATGAATTTACGCTTCATTAAGAACGAGTAGACCTTCTCCCATTTGATGAGACACTTTGAGCTGTTTTGGCACTGTGCCACCTGCTGTACCAGAGGAGAATGCAGCGTGTAGTATTCTTTCAGTCAACTTTACTGCCAACCTTTGATTTTTATTTGTTTTTAGAAAGGTTAATTACCAGAGGTATCTTATTATAAAAATAGTATAATACTAATAATATTAATGGAACCTGTATCTGCAACTGTGCAGAAACAGCAGGTTTAAACAGAATGAATAGACATGAAAAAAAACATTGATTTCAAACTATCAACATTATGAATGAAGCTTCAAGGCTTTTCCCAACTATTTGGTACAGTCCTACATCTTTGATACTAAAAACCGAGAATTTCTGTGACAATTTTAACATGCATTCTTATTCAACAGCTACCTAAGTCAAATAAAGTGCCAATGGTGGCTCAGAGAACTGAAGCTTCAGCCACATATTGGCAAAGTTGAGAGCTATAGCTTTGGTCCATAGCCTAACTGAATAAAAAAACTTACTAAACTTACTCACTGCTGTGACAACATACCTCAGTGACTGGATTGAACTCGCACAAACAGATTTACATGGCATGTACGAGTGATTTAAGAGAACTTTACTTGCCAGTTTTTTCTTGGGCATGAACAAAATTCCCGTCATGCAAGTCATGAAAACACAGTCTGCCTTCCTCCACAGAAAACACTAGTTTAACTTCATACACGGTTAAAACTCTCTCACACCAACACCTGCCACTGAGTCTTTATGCAGGGCTCTGTTCACGACCGTCCTCCATTAGAACAGCTGACACTGTAAAATCTCATCCCCTGACTGCCTCCCAGCTACGGGCTGGGTGATGCTAGAAAAGACCTAGTTCACACAGTGTGTTTTCCAACCTCGTCAAAAGTCTTTACGGTCGTTCTGAACAGGCAGAGTATCAATCTGGCTGTCACAGAGAGGGGGTCTTTCAGCCAGTCTCTCCTGGAAGACATTTATAGTGCTGCTCTTGGTTGTTCACATGAAAAGTGACAGAAATAGTTGAACGGACTAAAAGAAAAGAGAGTGAGAGCGAGGAGTTCAAACCCTGCTTACTTTATCCCTCCACACAGCTGGCCAATCGCAGGATGAGGTGGTTTGGGTGTTTTTTTGGTTTCTTCCTTCTTGTCAAAACATTTTCTCTTTGTTTCTGTCTCAGTATGTGCTAACCTGATGACATGTCATAGGCGGCTGCGTTAATACACTACATCTACTGACACTGCTAAACTTGTTATCTTTTCCACTTCTGAATCCTGACGGCGCTACCTGAGGCTCTGCAGTGTCATCTTCCTCTCTGAACTCTTCAGCAACATTTTTGTGAATGAAACAAGTCAGAGCAATTATCAGAGCAATTTGTGGGGCGTTGATTATGCTAATGATCAAATATTAGAAAAGCACACCTTCTCACGAACAGGTGGCATTTATCAAGTTAAGCAATTTACAGCAAGTTTGTGCAGATCAGAGTTTGTTTAATCTGATTTGAATCACTTGCATGAACAAACCGTGTAAGATGTTGAGACAAGATGTTTGACAAGAATACCAAAATGTTCTTGCATGAGGCCAAACGTCTTTCTTAGTACGACTGGTTAAAATCCAAATCTGGCATCTCCCACTACGTGCACTGAACAGAAGTAGCAGATAAATCACAGATGAGCAGGACTTTGTAGTCAAGATAAGTTTATGAACAAGGAAACAGGGTCAAAACAGACACGAGTTTACACATTTCAAATTTGACTTATTTATTTTAATCTACCCACGGTAATTAGCAGTACACCATCCCAGCTATCGTTGTATGATCGTGAACAAAAGCTGAGCGCTAAAGAAAAATGGACGGCGGCAACTCAGGAACTGATCCAATCTCTTCCACCACAACTTAATTGATCCAACTCATTGTCACTAATACAGTACACACACACAGAGAACAATGCAGCAATGATTGCAGTATGTGATTTGATTGCAATATGTTTGTTTTGGAAACGAAATCCTGATAATTAGTCTCTTCTGGCATCGCTCTATCTCCGCCCATCTGTTCCACTTGGCATCCCTCCACCAACCAGGAGTCCCTCATCGCTCCGTCCCCGTGATTCAACCAACTGAAACGCTTTCACATACACCAACACACAAGCAACAGTGCTGAAAGTCGCCCAATCATCAGCAAGCTTAAGGGGGGGGGGGGGGGGGGTTTGGTGGGGTGGGGTGGGGGGCGGTGTTGGCAAGGTGTTCAGTAGCAGCAGTGACAGCCAGCATGGACAGACGGACGGACAGATTGACTGGTTGTGTTCTGATAGATAATTAGATGAGATGCCGACACTTTGGCTGGTTAGAAAAAACTGTAGGCGGGGACAATGGGAGTGTGATACAGAAAACGAAACTCTGGGAAAGGGCCAAAGGATAGGATAGCTGTGGACGCACGGTAAATCTTTTTAAATAGCTGTGACTGAATTACCAAAATGCTGCTGATGTATCATTATAGCAGTCAAGCTGATTGTGTTCATGCGGATACATGACGAGCCTTTTAAATGTAGTGACAAATCCAGTCTAATTCATTTTTGTAATCCTGACTGACAGAAATTGTTCTTGAAAAATGGTCGTTCTGCCGTGAGGAATAGCAGAGTGTATCATCCTGTTTATGCCAGGGCTACTTGCCAGTGATCATAATATACAGTAAGTTCAGTCAGCCAACTCATGTGGAGCAGATTTATTATTACATGAACACAGAGTGTGTACCCCGCAGGTACACACACTAAGCCCAGTGCTGAGTGTGACGTTAATTGACTGTCAACCAAGGTGACTTAGAGGCAGAGCATACAGGTGGATGCTGGGGTGGAGGCGGGGTTTGGGAAATGCTATATAAGCGGCAGCGTTGTTTCCAAATGAGCTGCAGAGCCGCAGTACAAAGGTCGTTCTGGTTATATGCTGCACTGAGTAAAGTATGTCATGTGTGAATATAACAAGGCTGAAGTCGTCTCCCCCTTTTTTTCATAGTGTGCGATAATGTACTTTTTAAATACAAACTAATGTTTGTCGCTGTTGGAATACATTCATTTCCTACTCCAACAAGTAGAGGAAAGCCATAATCTGGTGAAGGTGAGACCCACTAGACGTAAACCAACTGCTACACTGCCCCCAAACTGCTTGCTTGCAGCTGTTGTGCTTGCAAGCTAGCAAGTACTAAGAACAATATTGTTAGCAAATATTGTGGAAATACGCAGCCTACGACTTCCTGTCCGACAGCTCATGTGACGCTGTGTCAAGCAGGACGTTTTTACAGGTCAAAGTAGGAAGAGCGCAGGTGTTAGTGAACAACACTAATGCTGGCTCTGTTCGGTCCAAGTATCCCAGTAAGTCATGACGGTGTGACATTGAGCCAGCGTGAACAACTGCAGGGCCCTGAAGCAGAAGCAGCATCATTCATTTTATTATTATTTATTATCTGTGATTTTCCTTCTGTCAAATGTCAAAATGTCTTCTGTGACAAAATCATGGAATAATGCTTTCCTGCAAAGTAATCTAAACTTCCTGTCTTACTGCAGTACATTGTCTTTGTCAGTTTTTTTGAAAATAACTATGGAGCTTGCAGGCAAATATTGCATAAATTTGCATAAAGTAAAAGTTTTCCCACTTTCAACCCCGATCTCGTTTTTTGTGTTGCTAAGCAGTCCTGCAACGCCTGCAAACCTACAACAAAATGAAGAGTGCAGACCCTGAAGTCACGCTGTGTTCAGTGGGTCTTCATTGTCTTCACAGAAACCAGCATCCTTCCAGCTACGAGTATAAAACAGTGATGATGACAGTACACCTGAGCCATGAACATATCTGAGTCTGAATGTCATACCTGCTGGACTGAGCGTCCTTCTGATATATGTACAATAATGACCTCTACCGAGTTTTGAGTGGAGGAAACACTCATAGGACACATCCAGTATTTTACTTCCTTATACTTGTGAAGACTTTGACCTCTATTGGGAATTACTCTGTCTCTCTTATTTCTGTCCTTCTGTGCTTCTCTACATTCTCAAATCTGTCCTCTGACTACTTTGCAAGTGTTTTGCTGCTCTCTTTAAATCTATATTCTCCTGTATTTTACTAAGGCCTACTTCTCTTCTCGCTGTTCTCTCTTCCTCTCTATTTGCTTTAGAAATACCTCACCCAGCTTTCACAATCATCATGTTTACATTAGGCCCTCTCTCTCTCTCTCTCTCACCCTTCCCTTCCTCCACTAAACGCCTTGATTCATCCCATCTCTGCTCCTCTTGTTTTCATTTCTTGCTTTCACAAGGCCAAGCGTTTAATTCAACAGTTATGTATTTAAACACCTGTGTACTTTCACTCAGATGCTAAAGTCACCTCATGATATCCAACGTTAAAATTAACTTTTGTATCAAATGAAATTGCTCCTGCTCACGTCTAAGGAGACTCATTATGAGCATCGTTAGACTGAACTGTGCATGTGCAACAGTGACACTAAGCCACAGAATCTGACTCTTTTTATGTTAAGTTGCTTTGTTAGCAACGTTAAAACAAAGGCAATAAATAAAAAAGGTGACTGATGTCAGTGAAGAGTTTACACCGTCCACATCATGTTATAAAGGTAAGGCAGAGGATGCAGTCAGTTTAACATTACATACATTTTCAAATGTCACGGAGTGATTCATTAGACCACCAAGTTTTACCACCATCTTCTGACTATGACTAGACTAGAACTTCATACTGTTCTGCATTGAGCTGAGTTTCCTAGATAGGCCGTCTTCTGAGGTTTCATCACAGTCATGCAGCCAATCATCTGATGATTGTTTTCTTGACTGATTGATGAATTGCTTGGTCTATAAAAACTGCCTATAATTATATAATTTATATTATTTAACAGTCTCAAACCTGAAGATATTTATTTAACTATAATGTTCAGATGAAGAAAAGCAGCAATATGGGAAAGGAGTCCAAGACAGTGTACAAGGTTCACATCCTGAATCCATGTGTGGTCGAGGCACCAAAAGCCCTGTTGGTTTAAGTTAGGGGAATACTGTGCTTTCTGTTTAATGTCAACTTAAATGAAAATGAACATTTTCTTGATACATTCAATAACATTATCTTGGCAGACAGATCACGAACAATATTTCCTCATTATGTTAAAAAAATATCTAAATAATAGCTGCAGCATTTTGAATGAGCTTTATTAGTATATAAATGTGATTTTAAGGATGTTGATCTCCTTCATCATTATGCTCATAGCTATCAGCAAGTCTAAAAAACAGTGCAATAGTTTTCTAAATGTTATTTCAGAGTAAATTCAGAGTATACTTTATGGCAATTATTACATGATTGGTGTAAGTAATACAAAAGATGCTTTTGGGGGGAAAGGAAACTAAATTCAGTTTTTTTTAGACAGCAGAGTTATTTCTGGTTATAATGGTTGTTATGCTTTTGATCATCACCAGCTATAAGTACTGTTTACCCAGCATTTTTCACTTAAAACTCAGGGCAGTCACCACACAATTAGCCAGCTCACAAATCACCATGAAATCCATTTCAATGAGACAAAGAACAGATTTACATCTATTGTGTACAAACAGCTACAGATGGAAAATGAATATTGTGTATCTGCCTTTCTTAAAGGCTCATTCAGATGCATTGAAATATTAGAAACCTGAAGTGCTGCAGTCATGTCAGATTCAAAACCAGCCAAGAAACTAATGCATGTCCCTGAAACACATCAACATTAGCCTTGTTATTACAGTTTGTACATCATGTAGTGAAATGGTGCCTTTTCAAAGGTTACTGTGCTGAAAATGTTCTCTTTTTAATTGAAATGGAAAATGTAGACCACCACTGGTGTTACATTTTTACATTACCACGTCTGGACACACCACTCCCCTCAAACACACACACACACACACACACACACACACACACACACACACACACACACACACACACACACACACACACACACACACACACACACACACACACACACACACACAGCCTCTCTCTCTCCGTCTTTTTTGCATGCTCTCTCTGTTCTGTTCCTCTTCTTTTTCTTTTCTGTCATTTTGTTTCTTCGGTGCTTCCTACTTCCTGCCTCGCTCCCTTTTTATATCTCCTCTTTCTCTTTTCTCTCTGTTCCCCCACACAGCAATATGATCTCTTCTATCAGGCCGACAGAGTCGTGAATCAAAAGACACAGAGAGAGAAATATAGTACAAACCTTAGTGGCCCCACCCCCACTACTCTCTCTCCCTCTCCCTCTCTCTCTCTCATCTACAACATCCCTACCCCCAACAACTCTCCTCTGTCTCTCTCTTTCTCTCTCTCTCTCTCTCTCTCTCTCTCTTCAGTCCCTACCCCCAACAACATTGCTTGCTCTCTTTAGATCCCAGCCTCTATCTTCCATCTCTCCCTCCCTTGCTCTGAAATGACAACACAGAGCAATACAGTATGTTTCTGTGCGCAGGGCATTTCTCCACACTGTGTTCGAGTGTAAAAGCAGCAGGTTGGTGTACAGCACTATGAGTTCAGTCATTAAACATAAGGGTTAAATATAACACAGTAAATTACAATAATCTAGACATTAATGTGATGTTCCACCCATGCCCAGCATCAGCATGTACTGAGGTCAGAGGTCACAGTCAGCTGTAGAACTGGTGGAGAATCAGATGTTGCACTACATGCTGTATGTATACACATCTACTCCACCATGATCGTCATAGTATAGCAGTATAGTATATAAGAAATGAATATTTTCTGTTTTCCAAGAACTTTTTGGAGCTGTCTCTCCACAATTCATTTTAGTTTTTCATAGCTGTAGGTAGCATTTCCACTTTGCACGTGACACTGTGGCCTCCTTCACAAGGAGGCACAATTTAAGAAAGCCATAGTTACCCAAAACTTGGTTAAAATCAGTACGTCACATGAAACTTGTAGCCTTTTTCCAAACACATGTGCCTGGCTTGGCTTGACTCTGCTTGACTCAGTGTCAGCCCAGCACAGCAACAGGGCTACCTGCTTTAAGGTGTGTCTTTAAACAATGACACGCTGGAGTCAACATTCAAAAGAAGCGCCTTCTTTTCTGACGTTTAAAAGCAGGGCCCTCTTTAGCGCAGTGTACCATTGCACTTTGCAATGGCTGTTGATAGCCAGCTACTACCATCCTGGATTTTCAGGCTGTTTTTATGATTTTGCTTGGCGTCTACCGCTTATTACATGAAAAACAGAGACGGCATGATGAAATGTCTGGCAACAGCAGCGGGGGCTATTTAACCATGTCGCTGAATCGTCACTAAATAATGACGAAGCCCATCTCGCGTCACAGCGACCCGGTCAGAGGTGGGAGGTGATTGGGCGCGCTTTCGCCCGAAGGAGTCGGGCGCGACTTGGCGCATTTAAACTGGTAACGGACATGCAAATCAATGAGGCATGGTTTGAAAGTGTCAATGGAAAAGGCCAGTACAATGGTGCCCCTTATGCTTACTGGTAGAGGGTCACAGCATTTCTAGTTAGGGCAAAGTTTTTTAACCACATCACACTATTGTTGCTGAGGGGTTAAACAGAGGAAAAACTGCCAGTCAGTGACGCGGTGAGGGATCAGTTAATAAACGTGAGCAGGCAGGGTAGGATCACACAGCCGGCCTGTGTTATCAATCATCAGGTTGTAGACCAGCCATCAGTGATTACAGTATATTCTGATATTACTCAGTCCACTAAGTCTATAAGAATAAAAATCAGCCAGCAAAAGTGATCTGAAAGAGGGCAGTAAGCCACTTCAGTGCTATTTCGGTTTACACCCTGCACCGTCTCTGTCCTGATGGCACACAGAATATTCTGATTATGTTCCTTCATATGCTTTAGCAATACAAATATATTTAGACGTCTCCATCTCCATGTACAGCATGACTGCAGCTTGTCACAGTTTGACAGGAAAAACTAGCAAAATGGTGGTTAACTAATTTAAAAAGCATATTTTAACATTGTTTCTTTTTTTATGTGTGATAGAAATGTATTTTTAATTGTTTATCTGTATTAAACAGTGGGAGAAAATACATAATTGCATTTTCCTATCCTAACAGCAAAATGAATGTGTTCCAGTTTATTGTCTGAACACTGAAGAGAGCTTAATAACCTGCCTAATCACTGCGCTCATCAGCCGCAACTAGTCAAATAATTAAGCAATTCATCACTGTCAGATGAGCATGATCTCACTGTGTCTGCACCCAAACACCTTACTCTGACAAAACAACCCTTTACATACTGATAGATAGTCCTACATCGATTAAATAGCATTTTATGCCCATCCTGCATACGACTTGCCTTACAGCAAGACACTGGATCCCTACAGGCTCCAGCTGTGACTCTGGCCCTGACCTTCGACCTTGATCTGGACAGAGAAAGACAGCAGAGCTTCCCAGACACCAATTAACTTGAGTATCACAAGACAGAAATGAGGGGCGCTGCTGTGGATTCCACGAAATATGAACAAATTCAAGCATACCTCAACATAACACTGCATGTTTTTCTCTGAATTACTTGCCCTGTGTTTCATTATGGCCATAAGGCTTCTATTTGTAGATATAATGCATGCTAAAACTTAATTACCTTCCAATTACCAGTGGTGGAGTTTTAATTAGAGGTGTCATTACGTCACTGACAACATACTCGGGGTAAGATTACAGCCTGTGTGTCCTCCAGTGAGCGGATGTGATCGAAAGAAATGAGTAACACCGGACTGTAGTCGCCTTCAATAGCTGCGTTCATAACTGGAGCCTAATAAAGCAATTAATTAGCACTTAATTGGCAGGGCACGTGGACAGGAGGTGGCTATGGAGATGAAAACAGGCCAGCACAAACGTGGTTTTCATCTCGGGGCCATAGTAAACTGAAGTACAGGCTCCTTCTGTCCTTGCTTACCTTGTTGGTCCCAAAAGCCGGGTCGGGGTAGGAGAGCTGCCCCAGCCTGGTGTGGTCTGACGCGGCCAGAGGCTGAGGAGGAGGCGGGTACACGGTTACATCCATGGCTGAAAATACAACATCCACTTCGCCCGTCCTCGTCTTCGAGCTCCTTTCTTCTCCTTTCCCTGCGTCTGTCACAAACCACTGAGGTGAGCTTTCACAAAGTTGGAAGGTTTTTGGCGAGAGAAACAGAGAAACAACAGCGGTCCAATGAGACTGCTCTTTTTGGGGAGAAATGAAGGTTTTAAGAAGATAAGTCGGTTAAATAAGCCTGAAACCGATATTCTGGAGTCAGTGAAGTTGAGGTTGGTGCTCTCCTCTTCACACCGGCTTCCAGGCTTCAGTAACTGCTGCCGTGGCTGGCAAACTTCCCGGTGAATCAACTTCTTCAAAACCTGACGTTCAAACAAACCTTCAGAGGCGGTGCTGCACTTTAAGACGCGTCGTGGTCGGCTATGTGTCCAGTGGCGACAGGGGGACGTGGTCGGACCCTGTCTGTCCCTGGCTGGGACTCTGTGTTACGATACTCCACCGCCGCTGCTGCCGCTGCTGCCGCCGCGCGTGTCCTCGGTGCTGTGGTACCTCGCGGACCGCTCATACAAAGAGCTCCCGCGTCAAGCTAGCACGAGGCAGCTACGGCGAACCCGGAAGTACGTTTTCTTACCAAATAAAAGCGCAGATTCTGACAGGATAAAATGGGAGCATGGAAACGACAAAACCAGGACAGCTTATTCGCAGATTCGTTCACGAATCCTTACATTTACTACAACCAGAAGCTGTGGCGTTGCGGAACCGTCCCCAGTGAGCAATTTTATTTTGAGAGAAACCGACATATCTGGAGGAGCCGAGCAGCAGCACGTGCTCCATCTAGAGGAGAAGGCAGTGTCAAAAGGTCTGACCAGGTGTTTCTGTAGCCTGAACAAACGTTGTCGTTGTGGGTGAAAGGGTGTTTCAGTTAAAGGGATGAATGAAAGTTGTGTAAGCCAACAGTAAACATTCAACAGAAGAAAAAAGAAGAAGAAGAAGAAAAGACATTATTGGTATGTGTCCTGGTCATTGCGCTGCTGCTGCATGTGACCTGCTCTCTGAACCACCAGGTGCATTGTGTATCAATTGGTCTTTGGCAATATGACCAGTTTCTAACAGTTGGCTACACTATCAGCAAATAAAATCTAGTTTTAAGACCCGACTTGTTTGAGTTGTGTACAATCAAATTACCACATAAACCAGTCTGCAGGACTTTGAGGTAATATGGTACATACACTATACACAGACCGCTGGAGGTTGTGGGGGGGTT
Source organism: Chelmon rostratus (assembly GCF_017976325.1). Classification (NCBI taxonomy): domain Eukaryota; kingdom Metazoa; phylum Chordata; class Actinopteri; order Chaetodontiformes; family Chaetodontidae; genus Chelmon; species Chelmon rostratus. The sequence continues at coordinate 3,449,601 of NC_055669.1, read as the reverse complement.
CAGCAGGGGCCTAATAGCAATTTCTTTCAGGGCCACCTAACTGGTTAGTCCAGCTGGGCCTCATGCTATCTTGTGTTTCAGTTTGACATCTTTGCAGCTTTTCAGTTCCTGAATCCTACATAAGTTTCCGCTCAGGGTTCAGAAGTTGTTTCTCCCCCTCCCCGAGGTTGTTCAGCCCGTCAACAACTCTTTGTGCAAGCTATTGTTTGACTTCCAGCACAGCAGATTCACTGACAAGGAAGCCGAAGGTAACCTCTCTAGGCTCTGTCTCTCCTTCTCTCTCTGAGCTTGGCTTGGGTCGTGGAACAAGAGCCATAATCAACAGTCTTCCAGTCCGTTCCAGCTTTCTCCATACAGCACCGAGCACCGAGGAGGCTGCTGAAGACCCATTTGTCCATTAAACTGGAGCTCCACGCAGTTCGGCCCGTGGGTGCATCCTTGCTCGCTCCAACATTGAGATTAACAAGAGCAAGCTGTATATGGTTCTGAATGGACCTAGCCAACTACATCCTGCTGCCATGAATGCAGGACTCACAAAAAAACACCTAATGATTCCAACCAATGATGTAGCCGAGACTGATGTAGCCAAGGTATGACAAATGTGTGATCCAATGTGGCATTAATGGAGTCTGCGTCCAACAATTTGTTTGGCTTTCCAACCTGCTTCATGCTGTGATTAGCCAGCCATGCAAGGTTGAGATAGGAGCCAGTATACCAATATACCAATATTTAAACAATATTGAGCCTTTTTTTTGTTGTACACATGATCAAATAGATTCATGTTGACATATGATGTAATACAGGTGATTATGAAAGGTTGGTTCAGCCAAATTGTCTCATGCCTCCCTAACCATGATGAATAAGACAACACTGCAAGGTGTTTTCTGTATGATGACCCGACCGGCAGGATTCGAGCAGAATTTCAGGGTGTAGTTACCCTTCAGCTTTATTTGATGACATCCTGGGTGGACTATGTTGTTGTTTCTTATATTTAATCTACGTAGTTTGGATGTATTCCACTCAAACCACTGTTTTTGCCTAAGTAGATGTAAAATGTATAAGCTCCTGTGCAGGAGAATATTATTTGCAGAAAAAGGGACTCACAGGAATTCAAAATAGCAAACAAAAAAAGCCTTCAGGCTGTAGGTTAAATCAGCATTGTCTGGTATCTTTTTGAGACAGAGAAAAGGGAAGTCCATATTTTATTTTGTTAAAAACATCAAGGCTAGCTACTCAAGTGTGATCCTTGCCAATGTACAGTTATACAATTAAACATAACTGATTTGTGTCTTGTTCATTTATTTAAGTAATGCTATAGGCCCAAATTCAGTCGCACGATTCAAAAGTAATTTAAATAATCAAATGAACTTAGACAACAAGATAATCCATCAATGATCGAATGGGAGGAGAGACAGAAGATGAAGCAATGAAACAGGTTGTGAGTATTTGAGAGACAGAGAATATTCAATACAGAAGTCGAACGAATGCTGTTTAATGACAGAACAACACATTTCCATTATCTCGAGATAAATACATGTACACAGTTGCACATAAACAAAGAGACTCTCTCCCACCCACTCTCTGTATCTCTCACACACACACATGCACACCTCACTGATTCACACACATACTGTACACTTTAACAGATGGTCACACACATTAAAATCCACTCACACACATAAAGTACCTGCAGACATACTGATAATTATACTCTGTATAGTAGTAACACATCCACACATTCCCTCATATATGCATATCTATAAGGTCCAAACACACAGGCACATTTTGCAAACATAACCATGGCACACAAGTACATAAAAATGCACATACACGCTGCAGAGTTTATATACACACACACAAAGAGGTATCATAAAATGCATTTTCTCTTTCTCATGCATTCTCAAACACTTTCTCTCTCTTACACACACACACACCACAAACCAGCCCACACATACTTAGAGAACATACAGTGTGCGATCACCCATCCCCCACTTACACACATACATATATGCACCCCTCCCCTCTGAAAAAGGCATAATTCACTTCCACATTCTCCTCCCCCACACACAGCTCCTCTCTATAAAACTCCACACACACACACACACACACACGCACACACACACACACTAAAACCCATGTACATATGCACTAAACCAATCAAACACACATGTACATTGAAATACATACACACACACACACACACACTTATATAAACACAGGCACAACATAAACACATATACACACCATTCCTGTGTTGCACCATGCATGTCAACATATACATATATAGTCCTTGTATATATAAAACACATGCAGCAAACCAACACACACACACACACACACACAAGCACCCCCTGCCCCCCACCTCTCTCTATACCTCATAGTGTTCTCAGATTTCCATGCATGAGCTTTCCAACATATATGATGGGTTGAAATAGTTAAGCAGTGTAGCATTTGAATGATGTGTGTCTCTTCATGTCGGGGGATTACATTATAGATTCATAGCACAGCAATCCACTCCTTGGTAGAAACAGGCAGCCCTTTAGGTATTATAGCTTTACAGGGTGAGGGAGAAGATGCAGAAAATGTGAGGAAATCAGCAAAAAGGAGTTTTTTAAGCAAACTGCTGGGTAGAGAAAGCTAAAATATTCAACAATGTTTTGAGATTTTTCTAATGTTTTCCTTCTGGGACAAAAAGCAACTGTAATTTCATATCAAACAGGGTTTCTGAGACGCTGTTCTGAAACTGGAACTTGAGAGTTCTGATTTGAACGTTAAAAATTGTTTGCTTGAGTTATTCAAAACCTGGAAATGAATATGAAGCTATTAGACAGCTGTGGATCATCTAAGTGTCTGTCCTGTTGTTGCATCAGTATTTACAGTATCTTATGTAAGTGTGTCTCCATGTTTTTTTATGGCTGCACCTTTCCAGCAAATGGAAATATTCTACATGTTTTTCCAGCATTTTATACTCATTTGTCCAAAACTCAGCCTGACAGATGTGGCATATTTGGATGCTCTGGGATCTCCACTAGAATTTAAAACAATGTCTGGATGCATGAAGTTGTAATGGCAGAGCAGCAGCCTGTTCTGTTGGTTGGGCACTCTTGCAGTTGAACAGAATAGTAGTTTTATGCCATATACGGTGAAAGAAATAACGTTGTCTTGAGTTTATAACCACCAGAAGGGTCATAACAGTCAGATATAACGTCCCTAATGCACACCACATGCTGGATCACTTTCAGTTCTGTTCTGCTACACTTCACCGTGCACCCAATTCTCCTGTAATTTCCAAATAGTACTATTAAAACATCATTAGACTAACGTAAGAACTGCAGCTGCTGCAATTCAGCAGTTAGGAAACGGATTAATATGGTCACTATGATCAGAGTTCAGACCAACACACAGTTTCCAATGCACCCTGCTCCACATTCGCTCAGCCATTTCTGAAAGGACGTGTGAAATCTGACTTTCATGTTTGAGTGCAGAAAATTAGGCAATTGAGAGAATTGTAGGATTCTAATATTTGGCCTTTTCAGTAAAAAATTATTAGTTGCTTTACCTCAGCCAGAGCCATCACTGGGGGTTAACTAGCCACCTGGTGGGACTGGAGTTTCCTGGTGCACCTGTGGTGATTTTAATGTGCTCTGTATTTTCACATGTCACAATAAGAAGCATAAATGATGGCTGAATTTTGCTGCTTCAGTTTCAGGGACTTGGTACTGACCAGTAAAGTTTCCTTTCTAATGTAGAGCAGAGTTGTAAAAGAATTAACAGGAAATCTGCAAAAGAAAATGGATGTGTGTTTCTATCTACTCCTGCTGGTGGCGATAATTCTCCAGTGCCACTGAACCATTGCAAGAGAAGTGGACATAATGAGATGACTTCACTGAAAGAGCTCCAGCCAAACCTCAAAATGGTGGAAACCCATGTGGAAAACGTGGTGGCAGTATGACGTTTCTGTTTGTTTCATCTGAGGAAGGCATCGCTCAGCACAGATCTGATGCTTTTGTCTGCCTCCATTGCTCCATGCTTCTCATCAGTGGAAGCTTGAGTGAGTCACATACCAAAGTAACTGTCACATGTTCAGTCACATGTACCGGCTCCATTGCACTTTGTCACATTTTGTTTTTTATGCACTAACTTTTCCACTTCAGCCAAGTTTTTAAAGTTTTTCGACGTGATTTTTCGACTATTTAAAAAGTTTCCAGGTTATAAACGTGAAGTGCAGTGTCACCAGTTTCCCACGTCATTCCTCATCCCTTTCTCCACTCCGTACCTGTCCTCCCTCCACTGCCATTATCAAATAAAGACATAAATCAATCATGTAAAAAAATAATTACTCAACATTTAGCCAGACTCTGTTTAGGTTCAGTTGCTGCAACCTCAAATCGCAGCAATTAATAACCAAGACACAAGTTGCATTTCCACTGATGTGTTTTTATGCACATTTTTAATGTGTAGATAAAAAGTTTGCGTGGAAAAAACAGACCACGACAGGGAACACAAAGATTATTTTTCCATAAACGCGGGTCTATAAATAATTCTTCACTAGCTTTCTCTTGACATCTTTATCAAGAGAAACTGACCTTTATCACTTTGGGTATACCTGATTGTCCCTCTCTTCAACAGCCTCAGGAGAGGAGAGCTGGACTAGAGGCTGTGAATGAGCTGGTGTTTTAGGCTGGTCGCAGTGACACAGAGGTGCACACGGTGCTGAGACTTCTCTTCAATGAGCACTGAGTGACTGATGTATGAAGCCACTGCTGTCCCTCTGTGTTTCTCATGCTGTGGCTGTCATAGCTGCTCCCTGCCCCCACTGAATTTCAATTATCAACATGTTTCTCTAAAATATACTGAGAGGCCTTCAAACCCTTACGTTTAATGGCTGAAATGTTTCTTTACGCTGTCACCTTGTAAATCAGAGAAAATAAGGTACTGTCAGGAGCTGCCAGACTCAGATCAGAGATTTCAGCTGGGACCAGAGCGCCTGTGGGCTCATCTACAGCTCTGCTCTGATATAACCAGCGTGTAGCATGACCTTCAGTATCGTACTGCATTCATTTTAGCCTGAGCGCAGAAAAAGCTTGCCTCACCTAGAGCCTTGTTAAAAGCCTGTAGATGGTCTGACTGCTGATGTTGTCCCATTGGACTCAGCCATTAACTTGGTGATTATGTAATTATTGCCCACAAGAACGGTAGCCACAAGACCTAAGTCAGGCCAAAGAAAAAAAATAAAATGTTTTAAAGGAAAAGTTCAAAATATACAACATAATAATTGACAAATACATTTATTTGCTTCTTCCCAAAAGCAAGATGAGAAGGCAAATATGATTTGCACAGAAATAAACCAGTGCATACTTTTTGCATTGCTTTTTTAATTACATTTTTTATTCATTATTTTATTCCTTAATTAAATCGCAGCAGTTGAGTGTGTGGGAGAAAGAGGTGCAGCAAAGGTCCCTCGCCGGACTTGAACTTGGGACGCTGCAGTTCTTGTTTTAGTAAAACTAAAGCACAGGAAAAAGAAAAGCACAGTAATGCTGTTAATCAACCTCCCACGTTTCTTTATTCTTTTACCTGCGTTACATTTTCACAAACTGTGAGCAATTTGAGCAATACAAAGAATTTGTAGCAAACAAACGATCAAAATGATACTACATTATATCCACTATTAATATTCATGCAGACATAACTTGCAGCCGTGACGGCCCTCTGCTTCTGCTCGGGGCCGCTGCTTGTGTAGGCAGAGGTTGTATTCATGTAACTGGGTGCACCTGGCTAGTCTGTGCAGGATGCATTTAGGATCATCTACCCCCCCCTTTGTCTCTCTCACTCCATCTCTGGCTCTCCCCCTTGCTCCACCCACACCTTTTAGTTTGGTTTGCTTGCACCTATTTTTTGTTTTCCACCATACAACACTACACTTTCACACATCCACTCCACTGATCTACTGACTGACTATTTCATACATTTAGTCAGGTCCAGTGTGCAGGATTTAGTGGGATCTGTTGGCAGAAGTGGAATATAATATTTAGAGTTATATTTCCATTAGTGTGTAATCACTTGAAAATAGAATCATTGTGTTTTTGTAACTTTTGTAAGAATGAGCTCATGACATCTTCAGAGGAAGCTGGTCCTCTTCCATGGAGTCCACCATATTGCAGCACCATGTTTCTACAGTCAGGAAAGAGTAATAGAAGTTTGAGTCTGCCTGAATATTTTTTGCAAATAGATGCCTGTATCTGTAAATATCCCTATTAACACTGAATTCCTTGATTTCACTGTAAATTACTCACTGAAGCTAAAACAGCTCTACATGGGCTATGATAGTGCTTTGGAGCAAATATTTTACTAGACTGGATTGTCTGGATCTTTGCCAACGTAACCACACCTTTGTTATTGAGCTGTGGATCATTCTGGACTTCACAGGTGAGTTGCCTAATTTTTATAATTGGTTGTTTGTTAGTTGTTGGCTTTTATCGTATCTGCTGTTGTGATTGTATCTCCAATCTTGGATTACACTTACACTTGCCTTAGAGGTTATATTGGTTTGTTGAGAGTTTCTCAAGCAGCCACTGGCTGTCGCAATACAAGTCAAACAGCACCGTGAGTCAAAAAGAGAATACAAATTTGTTGACAGCTGGAGAGATTAAGAAAAGATGGAGAAATTAACTCGGTGCGCTATAGCAAAGAGGAAGAGGTAATGTTCTGCTGCGTCATTGACCTTGGACCCAAGTTCTAATAAACCAGAAAAGCTCTTTAAGGAATATTAACATTCAAAATGTGGATATTTCATAATTACACCCGTCACAACCAGTTCTGACAGAATTAGCGTATTTGATTGTTAATATCAGCACCATAATCTACATCTGTAGGTCAGCAATTCAGTTTCGGAAAGGAAAGCTCAACAGGTAGGAGGCTTTCAACAGGAAGGGGAAAGGAGAAGCTCCAGTCATACTGAAAAAAAAAAGATCTTGACAAACATGGATATATTATTAACTTTTATGAGCCATGTACAAACCAGCATATTCTCTCTTTCATTTCTGCTTTTTTATCTAACACACACACAAACACACACATGCACACACATGCACACACACACACAGCCACACACACACACCGCTCCTCTGATCTGACAGTCTCACCCTCGATGAATGTCAAGTCCACTGAATTCATTTGCACATTTTTAGCTGGGGGTTGATGCATCATTCAGGCCTATTTTTCCCTGCTGTCACTGTTTTGCACCCAATCTCATCATTATTTCATACTGGGTTATTTATTATGCTACTGTAGAGGACACACACACACATGCACACACACACAGTGATAGATGTATTGCAGAAAAATTAAATGCACTGTTAAGGCAAATTGAAAGTATTCACTACATTGAGTATGTAGTTATTAGCTATTAGTTATTTATTTTGCTCTCAAAATCAAAAACCTTCCTGTGCTCTTTAACTATTTTCACAGTGCAAGTATCACATTCATTAATGTTGTCAGTTCTGTAGTTCTAGATCAAGGATCGGCAAAATACCACTGCATACCACCATTGCAGTCTTCTTTATTTAGGTTAAACTTTCTCTATGGCTTCATAGACAGTATAGAATACATGTGTATAATTACAGTCGATTCAAAAGCACCATTCATACTCAATGTATATCTGCCACTGTTGACAGCTATGAGTGTTTAAGGATACAAGAACAGGAATGTACAGTAAACCACTTTGTTCCAGACTGAAAAACTGCAAAAACACTGGATGGATTATCAGAAATCTTTACATTTTTTTTTACAGACAGAAGCCTTGGTGATGAATTTCATGTTTTTTCCTTTAGTGCCACCATCAGACTGAGATTTTTTGTTCTGAGGGAAATGTATCAACTACCATTTGATAGATTAGAACAGACATCATGTTCCCCTAAGGATGAATTGTAATACTGTAACTTTGGTTATGAATTTTCTTATTGTTTAATATAGATCTCAAACAACAGACTTCTAACGACTTGAAAGTTATTTAACTCCAATAAATAGTATAGAAGTACACAGGTTAAATGAACACACATGATATTTTAACCCTGCCTGGGGTCTTTCTGTGTGGAGTTTGCATGTTCTCCCTGTGCAGCGTGGGTTTTCACCGGGTTCCCCGGCTTCCTCCCACAGTCCAAAAACATGCTGAGGTTAATTGATAACTCTGAATTGTCCGTAGGAATGAGCGGTGTGCGTGGTTGTTTGTCTGTATATGTAGCCCTGTGGTAGGCTGGCGACCTGCCCAGGGTGTCCCCTGCCTTCGCCCAAGAGACGGCTGGGATAGGGTCCAGCCCCCCTGTGACCCTGCAAAGGATTCAGCGGTGTATAGATAATGGATAGATGGATGATATTTTAACAAACATATTTATTGATTGACTGTTTGGATGTTGCAGCTGGCTTGAGTTACGTGTGCACAGCGGGGCGGCGGGGCCGGTCCACCTCGTCGTTCACCTGTGAGCGAGGAAGTAACGCACAGTGATGTATGACTCAGCGGTGGTGAAATGTTTGCTAATCGAAGAGTATAATGTGAGATTCATGTTAAAGCTAATTGTAACTGTATATTGAAATCTATGTGTGTCATGGACAAACTAGAAGGAGCGAGGAGTTCGGTTGTATTGTTTACATGTATTTGTTTATGTAAGATATTTAACGGTATTTGTTAAGTCTATATGTAGTTGTGTAAATAGTTATTAAGACTGTTTATATTTTTGGTGATGGGCTTAGGGAAGTATTTATTGATCTGATGAAATGAGAGATGTAAAGAGGAGATATCCTTCAATAGCAGCAGCTTTGGACAATGTGGCACTTTAACATCAGGCAGGTCAGATTAGGTTGTAGATGTGCAGAAAAGGCCTTGTGTGTCCATTCGGGCAGAACTTTCTATGCAGAAATTAGAATTTTTGATTATGGAGATTTGAGGTGATAAAGAGTTCAAGTCTTCCTGTATTCGTCTTAGGATATTTATTTAAGTTCTTCATGGAAATGGACTGTAAAGAGGGATCACTATCGATGCTTAGATACTTGAAAGTTTTGACCACATGAATGTGAGGTGAAAGTGTTGATGGGCTCAAGGATGGAGTAAATGGCATTAGTTGTGACTTGGACCAAATTCAAAGAGAGAACTAAATTGGGCAAAAAACAAGGTGGGGCCATTGTTAACATACAGTAGTATATCATCTGCATATCAGGACAGAAGATTGTGTGTATTGCAAAAGGCTCAGTAAGGGGATGCTGTCTTGTCTTTTTGGCCAGAGGTTCTAGAGAAAGAGAAAGTAGAAGAGTGGAAACAGAGGACTGATGGGACTCTCTTGAGATGGAGATTGGGGTAGATGAGATGTTGTTGGCTGTCACCATCGATGAAGGACTTAAAGTACCTTAACCAGTTTAATGAAGTCCTGACAAAAGCCAAGCTTCTCAGGTACCTCCCATAAGTTTTGCTACTCAAGACTTTTTCTGCATCAAGTGACAATGCAGCACAGGGTATTTTAATATCTCTTGTAAAGTGTAGCATATGAAGTCATCTGAGAATAATGTCTCCCCCCAGAGTTTGGTCATATATTTCTTAATCCTGGAGGCCAAGACTTCAGCATACTTCAGCACATAAAATGCTCACATAAATGCAAGTAAAGGCATGTTGGCATCACTAAAAAAAAGGAACCATTTTCAGCTGGAGCTATCATATCTAACATGTATTGTTTATCCCAGAATGTTCAGTAAAGCTTGGCTGGAATAACAGATTTTCCTAATTCTCTGACCTTTTTTATTGAGCACCAATCTTTTGGTTTATGATCAGAACTAATGACATTCCAGCAGCCTAAGCTGTTTTTTAAGTGTTGCCAAATGTTAGCTGGATAACAGGCCAGTAAAACATAGACTGTGGTGTACGTTATGTTCAATACAAACAACTATAAAATCTTCAGAAGAGGATATGCGATACTTTCCAAGACTGCGAAAGTTTTATCCACCACTCTCATCAGCTGAGAGCATTTATCTCATTTAATGTTTGCTAAAGTGCTAACATGGGGCACTGCATAAACATGCATTGCTCGTTTCACAGGCTAGTTAGCTAATAAGGTGCTCAGTTGCAGCATATTAAACAGCATATAAACTTAGATGAAAATGTCACCTTTGTCGTCGTAGTTGCAGGTGTGGTCTTTATTCTGCACCACTACAACTAACAACACTGTCCACGTTAGCTACAGAGCTAGTTTATTTTGTGTCTTGTTCCCCTGCAGGGGCTCAGCCTGCCAGCTGCTGCCACTCAAACACAGACACAGACACGCCACAGGAGGAAGTCACTTAGCATAGTAAGTGACTTCAACAGGAGTACTAATGTTACTGCCATTTCCTTGAAGAGGTAACAGTAAATGGCTTATTATATAGTAACTGGTGTCTCTAAGCAGGACTCGGCACATACAGTATTTATCAGACGTTATAAAAATTCAGCCCTGGAGCAATGTTTACCCACAAGTGTATGCATACTGCCTTTAGCATATTGACGTAAGATGTGTTTATAAGAAAGCAACTTAGATTGATCTTCTGCTTTACTCAGCTCATTTACTCACATGTACAGACATACATAATGCTTTTTTTAATATTCCTCTGTATTTTACTAGTCCAGCCACTATGAACCCACAGTATATTAGCGGCTCTGCTTCTTTACACAACTTGCATCTTACAACTTACTAACATAAAACTTATCTTTTACAGTATTTGAAAGCGTGGTCTTTACAAGTCAGTTGCAAAATGGCTCTCCTTAAATCTCATCACTTTGTAACACGCCTTAGAGTTTTCACTGTAAATCATATCATGTACAGGCTGTCATTTGCCATTTCCATCTTGACCCAAATAGCTGACAGGGAGGTCTGTATGACAGGAAATGAGTTGCACTGGAGCATTTTGAAGTGATCTGAATGGAAAATGACGTGACTCCAGCTCTGAACTGTGCTCCTCTAAAGGTCCTGTAAAGCTCAGTGAATATGGCGGGGGGGTACTGACACTGCCATTTAGAAATGTATGCACTCACGCTACTGCTACCATTTACATGTGTTCATGATAAACACCACAGTGCAGCATACTGAACAGTCACAAACATATTCACATATGTATATGTCAACTGATCTCCAAATTCAGCACACTTAAACAGAATCAACACACACATCAATTAGCATTTAGGTCAGATGTGGCAAGAGAAATGTCCATTTACTCTGTGCCTTCATCTTCACTGGCCTCTCTGTTTACCAACTGCTGTTTGCCTCCAATTAAAAGTCAAAGGAACTGTCGCTCACACTATTGAGAGAACTGGAATTATGTTTTATTTACAAAAACCACAGCTTCCAAAGAGCATCCAGAGTCTATCCTGTCACATTATTTTAAAATGTCCTGAAACAAGAAAGCACAAAGAAATTTGTCCCTCCTCACAATATGCAAAGTATGTTCGGTGGCACAAGGCCCACAGTAAGATAAAATAAGATGCTTTATTAATCTCTTAGCAGAACAATTGCAGTGCAACAGCAGCAAAGGGGATAGTGTAATAGTTAGAAGCATCAGAAAAAAATCAAGTTATAATAAGTAAGCAAACAATATTAGTAAAACAGACAATGGTTGAATTCACATTATTGCACATTGAGAATATTTATCTTGCAGAGTTTAGTATAGACAGATGATGAGTGCATTTGTTAGTTTGGGTGTGTGTGGCCACTGGGAGCAGCGTTGAGTCTGACAGCAGCAGGAAGGAAGGAGCTGCAGCATCTCTCCTTCACACACTGTGGGTGAAGCAGCCTGTCACTGAAGAAGCTGCCCAGTGTTCTCAGAGTGTCCTGCATGAGGTGTTCTCCAGGGATGAGAGTATAAAGAGATCCTGACACTTTACCGGACCGCAGCCTCTGTTTTGCAAACTCATGTCATGTTGTTTGTTGCCAGATAAGTGAGTGAGAAGCTTGAACACCACCAGCGTCATCCAAACAATATACAGACACCGCTATCAAATTTATTACAAGATGAGCGTGAATTACTAGTTAATAATTAGCATCATATTTTATTAACAAATACATTACCCAGTGCTCTGCATCATGTTTGACACCCGTCATGCGAAGGCCCCTGAGTGATTTCTGTCTCTCTCTCCCTTTTTCTCTACTTTACTCAGACTCTTTAGTTTCACATCTGCGACAGAAGATAGCGTTGAACCCCGTAGTTCATTTAAATCACACGTTGGAAAAATTGAGTTAAAGGGCAGCTACTGAAGCATATCATCACTACTCACTTTTTGTTTTTGATTTTAAGAGATTTAATCTTTTTAGGCCAGTGTGTGTCTACTGCCATAGTCAACAGGTCTAAGCACTGCAACGACTGATTCTGTAAGGCCTTCCTACTCTGTTGTCTTACATGAGCACACAGTTTTCTTTCAAAATTAGAACAGTTTGGGTTGTATCACAGCAGACATTTCTGTCTGTGTCCTGTTGTCTGAGCTCTTCTCACTGGTTTAAAGTCAGTGGGGTTCAGCTGGAAAAAGGTGATGTCGCACATTTCCATGCATCAGGGTTTAAGCAGCATTTCAATCAAAATGAGGTTGTTCGCTTGTCGGCAGCACTGTTAATCAAATCTGTTCAAACCACACCCACATCCATGCAGTCCACAGTGTTAAACGTAAAGGAATAAACATAAATAAAATCTAAGAAACATGTTTTGTTCCCAAGATTTGAAACCAGGTTTTCAGGGACTTTACTATATCATAGAATAGGCAACACTATTTGAGCTAAAAGAAGACTGCTGCTCAGTAAACACATGCAGGCTGGGCTCAGATTACATGTTCAAAATTAACTGTGCCATAAACAAAAACTTTGCAGCATATTTCACATAGTTTCACATATAATATCCACTGTACATTAGTATATAATGGGTGCATATCACTGCAAAGGGAGAGACCCCATAGGACCCCAGCCTCTCATTGGCTTATGACTGCCAGTGTGTGACCGCCACACACCGCAGGACCTATTAAAGCCCCAAGAGAGTGGGTCATAAAAATGAAACATAAAGTGAAAAAAATGATAGATTGATTGAGTAATTTTATTTGTGTGTGTGTGTGTGTGTGTGTGTGTGTGTGTGTGTGAGAGAGAGAGAGAGAGAGAGAGAGCAAGAGCGAGAGCAAGTTAAGGAGAGGAAGAGATAGTGTTGCTGACAGCCTGTCAGTTTGCATAGACAACAATGTGACGATGAGGTCTACTCCGTTTTGACAGGTTGCCCTACACACACACACACACACGCATGCATGCACACACACACGCACACACACACACACACATACGCAAAGGGTACACTATAGAAAGAGAAAAATAAAACATAAATTGGATCACATGGGTTCAAAGTAATTGCTAGTCAAGGTGACAGGGAGGAGTGGCAGAGGACTCTTTTGTATTGAGAGTATGGGATTTTATCAGTAGGAGAAAAAAGAGGAAACACACTTATCGGGTGTTTTGTCATGTCCTTTCAATGTCAGGGCACAACTAATCATTGTTTTTAATATAATTTAGTCTGGATTTGTTGGGGGGTACTACCACGACATATGTATGTGAAAAAAGTTGTATAAAGTCGTCTGCGGCTCCAGAGCTGAAAAACAAAAATCTGGAGTTGTGTATTTAGGAGTGGACCTCTGTAGCTGTTTCTCACCTCTGCTTGAGGCTAGAGCCTCCAGGCTACATCAGCTGCTTCTGGCTTAACACACTTGAATCTCCAGCAAGCTGCATTGAGCAATGTAGGTACCAGTTTTGACAAGTGGGATGAAATAAAAAGTAAATAAAAAAAGGAATCCAAAAGATGATGGCTCTGCTTCTGCTGCACTTTTAAGCCTTCTTTGAAAAAAATGTCCATCATGAGGCAAACAATGTTATAGGCCAACACATTTACAGAACAATAAAATAGTGTGTGGTGTGCATTACAAAACATAGTCCTAACAGCACTGGTTGGCTTTGCCATGTTGCCAGCCCTCACTGCACATGCACAGTTTTAAAAATATGTTATAAAATCAAAAGGAAGTGTAACATCTTATTGCTACAACATACAATCATATTATAGACAATAGTGCTCTTCCAACTTTTTGTTAACAATTTGTAGATTTCTGGTGACAAGCTTATTCATGTTCTTTCTCAGAGTGAGATGAGAAGATTGATGCCACTCATGTATGTGAGCAATTAGCTTAGCTTACACAAAGACTGGAAACAGATGGGAAACAGCTTTCCGGGCTCTGCCTACCAGCAACTAAAACTCCCAAAGTTTTATAAGAGTTATAATCTTTTTTATGTAATGCATAATCAAAAAGAAATTTGGAAATGTTGCGTTCTGTTTTAAGCACGAGTTACTGGTTTCAGCTAAACCTTGAGCTCAAACTTTTTCTTGCTGTCCATAGTGAGTGATTTCACTGGTTGCCTGGCAACTAAACAGCAACAATAAGACTCCTGAAGTCACCGGGCCCCTCCAAGCGTAACAGCACTTTTTAACTTTGGACAGAGTCGAGCTAGCTGTTTCCCTCTGCTTCCAATCTTTATGCTAAGCTAAGCTAATCACCTGCTGGCTGTAGCTACAGACATGCAAGTGACATCGATCTTCTCATCTAACTCTGGTCGAGAGAGCAAACAAGTAAATTTCCCACAATGCTGATTCTATTTAGCCTCATTTGTATACGACTTTTCACAACAAAGTCACAAATGCATCACAGATCAAAAAGAACAGCAAAATAGATGTTAATAATGAAATATTAAAAACATTAAAACAATAAAAACTGTATAACACAATAAGAAAGTGAAATGTTGAAAGAGAATAGAAAAAGTGATGTAAGAACAGCTTAGCAACACCTGAAAAGCTCTAAAACATTTTCTTAGAAAGCATTTTGTGAAGAAGAGGAAAGAACGATTTACAGAGTATGAGAATAGAAGGCTGATGTTTGGGGGTTAGAAGGAGGTTATAGAGCTTTATGGTGAAACATGAAAACATAAAGCTGGCTGAGGAGAAGAGCACAAAGTCTGAGGTGTGACCTTTACAATGCATGTCTGTGCCCTGTGGCCTATTGTATAAGGCTAAAGTATCCTGTAAGATGGAAGAGGACGCAGAGGACATCAATTAGATTACAGCTCATTTTGTAGGCATGACAAAACGAGGCATGTGAATATTCATTCATAAAGTTATATTTTATATATTTTTATTTTCTTGAATTATGTTGACGGGTAAAGGAGATCATCCAGTAATTGACCGAATGAAGTTGAAGGCACATTCAAAACATTTTATGATGAGAAAGCTGTGCCATCATCTGTGTCAGGGAGCTGAGGTGAGTCTCAGTTTTTTTTTTTTTTTTTTTTAAGAAAAGAAAAAGAAATCCAAGCTATTAGAAAGATGTCATCGCATATAGAAGTCTTCATGTTTAAAAGGCCAAACCTGCTCCGGCAGGTGCAAAAGACAGGCCAGGTTTGTTTCAGACACTGTGATGTTTGAGCATGTGACCGGCTGCTGATACTGACCAGACTGGCCAGCAAAGTAATTCTTTTTCACATTTATAGAGCAAGTTGTCTGTAGTATATTACAGGGCTATGTCTCTGTTATGACACTGTATACGCCCACCCACACACACACACACACACACACGCACACACACACACACACACACACACACACACACACACACACACACACACACACTTGTGTTTCCATCACGTTTGAGGCCATTACATAGACCCACATTCATTTCCTGCAGACTTACCCTAACCATATCCATAACCACTACTTGCCCTGACCCTAACTCTGACCTCACCCTAACCTTAACCAAGCCCTCACCCGAAACTCTAATGAGTTACATCATGGGGACTTGTGTTATGTCCCCACAATGTCACTGTGTAAAAAGACTTATGTCCCCACAAAGTGAGTAACACACAACAGACACACACACACACACTCACACACACACGCACACACACGCACGCACACACAAAACGCCTGAATGGTCTAATGCAATGACACAGAGGGATTGATTCAGGCTTCTAAACAGGCCACGTCCCTTCATATAAAATAATCTTCTGTAATCCTCAGTTTGAGCTTCTTCATCACTACACGCAAGTAGAAAATGTGTTTTAAGAAAACTCCAAGTTCTTAAAACTAACAAGCTTTCCTTGTGCCACCTAGATTTTACTTAACATTTGTGTGTTTTCATTTGCTTGCATGTTCATGACTGCATGAGTCTCTCTCTTGTTATGAAGGCACATACACAACAACAAGGAACATGGTCTACAGCAGACAGACAGACAGACAGACAGACAGACAGACAGAGAGAAAAAGGAGAAAAACAGAGAGCGAGTCCAAACGGGGAGAAATGGAGCGCAGCACATCAATCATTAGGATGATTATTATGGCAGTTGTCATGGCAACATTCTCCCATCCCCCTTCCCCTCCTGTCCTCTCCCTCCCTCTCTTTCTCTTTCTCTCTCAAATCAATTCAAATGCACTTAAATGCCACGGTAGGCATGGTAAAAAATACTGCAAGTGTAGACTAACATGAGAAGAACAAGAAACTGAGAGAAGAAGAACATAAAGCACATCTCGTATTGTTTATGTTAAAGTTTCATTTGTCTAAATAACGACTGTAAAATGATTACCATGAACGGTGGAGATGAACTGTGAGCCTGTGTTTCACCATGTCAGAGGGCGAAATCTGCTGCGTTGTGTTGTGACGCACAGGAACAGGAAGAGGGAGCTGTTCTCCCAGCACGACCGGAGCTGAATCCTTCAGTGAGTCTGGTGATGACAGATGAGGGTTTATGGGAAATATGCCTCATCTCTAAGAAGTCCCAGTAATTATTAAACCACTGCTTTGTGAAACTGTGAGGGGATAAGAATCCATGCATCTGTCCATCCATCCAGGTAGCATTGGATATCTGTTGGTGGCATAATGTACCTCCAGTGTTCCAACTCTACATCCTCTGATTTTCTGGTTTATCACAACCTGAGGGCCATTTATGTTGTTATAGCCATCAATTGTCAGTTATGATAGTAATGTATTCATAAAGTTAATGGCTGGAGACACAGTGACATTAGAAAGATGTCTGAGCAGTCAGATGATTAGACGCCTCAGGTTAGTCACATGTATCTGAGGCCACTAACTTCAGTTTTACCTCCAAATAAAGTGGTTCAGATCATCTCAATAGAATGTTGGCTTGTTTGGAACGTGTCCAGTGGTCTGACTGCTCGCTCATTGCTCTGTCAGGCCTCATTACAGTTGTCCCATTGTATTCCCAGATCTCTGCAGGGTAAAATGATGGCCAGTTTTAAGAAATCAGACTTAGATCCTTTGGTTTGGTCATAGCGTGCTGGTCCCATGGTGCAGTGTCCACACATCTTAGACATCTGTTGGCTCTGATCCTCTTTCTGTCAACAAAGGTAAACTCCAAATGTCCAGACTAAACCCTGAGCACTGAACCTGCACTGAACAAGACGTAAAATAAAAAAACGAGCAGCTCATCCTGATGAGATTCTGCACAGAGACCGATGCATGCAGCAAGCTGGCAGCACCACAGGGCTGAGGTTACTGTGAGCACTGTGGGGTTTACTCTGTTGTGTTACATCCTCCGTCTCCCAGTCACTCTTACTGGTGATATCTTTTGCTTTAATTATTGTTAGCATGATTGTGTTGATCTGTTTTGGCAGGAAAGTTTGGACTGTGTTCAGACAGCTTCTCTAGCCTGAACGAAATAAAGTTCAGATCCAGCTTTCAAACAACAGCAGCACAGAAAAATCATGAGCGACAGTAAATCTGACAAGTAAAGTTTTTTATTTCTCCCTGTATTGCATTGAACAATATTGTTTAAATAAAATGGAAATTGATGATGTTTCCATATTATTTCACATTGTTGTTTTTAATGGTTTATGAATCAGCCCGGAGAGTTTCCTCTGGCTTTAGGGCTGGATCAGCAAAAGTAAAAGAACAATGTCCAAAACCAAAAGCTCAGCTGTTCATATATCTATCAGAACATTCAAAAATAAATACTCATGATAACAAATTATAAGAGTTTAATTTTATACACATTATTTTTTTGACAATAATATGAATGGCCATTATGAAAAAATGTTAAGATTGTTATAATGCTTAGTTATAATCAGATTAAAGTCAATACATCTTTAAGGCAGGTGACTGTGAGAGAGAGAGAAACGAAATAATCAATACATCAAAGGCTGTTTAACCCTGTAACACACACTTCCCTTTTCAGGGTGATCCCTCATAAATGAAAACAAATTGACAAATTTTGATCATTAGAGGCTTGCAATCTGGACATGACATTTCATTTCATTTAAGAATGAAAAAAAAAAAAACGTGCTAAGCTTTCTGTGAATAAAACCTCTCCAACCTTTCAGTCCTGGACTGTCTCCCAGCACTGGCAGCAGTTGAACCATCACAGCTCGCACAAGCTGCTTTCATTCTGAATTATTCAAATGCACAAAGGCAACACAGAGTCACCATAAAGAACAAGGAGACAAATGTGGCAGCACATGTAGCATCTTTATCCTCGCTGTTACCGGGGAGGTGCTGCCATGTCACGCTGACACTGGTGCTCAAATCAGAAACAGAGCAGCTAACAGAAACCATCATGTCCACATGTTCTTCTGTGGGCAGCTCGGCTTTTTCACTCATAGTAATATTATTGAAGGGATATCAGCTCCTGCCTGGGCTGGTCTGAGAAGAGGTGTCCATCTTTTCTGTGCTTTATTGGTCCGATGTTATTACAGACAAATACACACATAGACATTTTCTCTGCTGCAAATATATTCATGTTGAACTCTTTTGGCTTCCATTAGAAACAGACACCACAGCCTATTTACCGATCATGTGATCCTCTGGCTCCTCTGTGATGTCATGTGTTGCTCAGCAGGGATGGATGTTAGTCAACATGTGGCACCGTCCAACATTTGGCAAGCTCTCCACGTGAGCCATAACACCACGGAAGCAATTAAATCACATTGTGGGGTCTCATTATTAGCTCCACCAGGTCATGTTGTCAGTTCAGTTTGTTCGTTTGTTGAAGGACGAGCCCTTTACATTTTGGAGAGACTCTGATTCACTGGCTGGATGCACAAATTATTTCTCTTTAGGAGGCACTTTGTCTTGGTGGAATAAATCAATCACACATCTTAAAATCTACCAGCCCTAGTAAAGGTCAATAGAGACAAACATAACCAATCGTAGTAATACGATTGCTCTGCATTACAATTCACATTCACAGGTATACCAGTAATCCTCTGACACATGTATCTGCTCAAACTTCATACAGAAAACCGTCGTCATGGAGCTCTCGGGGACAGTGGTTTCATAGGAGAGCTGGTACGACTGTAGCATCACCACAATTGTAAGAAAGCTTTGAGTTGAGGCTGTGGATAAATATAAAAGCATTTAAATACATTTTAAATACATTTATATCATGCAACAAATTTTACTCGCATCCACATGTGAAATCTAGCAGTTTTGGAAATATATACGGACATACACAGTGTTGCACTTGCAGATTTGCATATCAAAGAAGAGTGGACGGTTGGCCTTGGCTGAGGTCTGTGCTCTCAGGGTGCCCTTCTACTTATACAGAGCTATTATTATCTTATTATTATAGTCACTGTGGAAAAATGTGGATCATCAAGATGTCAATTATGCTTTTGTCAGAGGTCTCCTAATTTGTTCTGTTTCAAATGGGCTCCTCAGATAAAAAGGGCTGAGCACATTACATCAGTGCATTAGCCTTTCTCCCTTTGCTTTCTTTCATATGAAACCTTCTGTTCTCTCTTGTGTTAAACACACGGAGAGGCTGCATTCATGCTTAAAATCACTTCACTACACATCTGCTGAAAAGAACGAAGGGGAGAAAATTAGCTTCCTCCTCTCTCCCCTCTCCTCGCCCTCCCTCTCTCCATCCAGCATTTTCTATTTTCTCAGACATGAGACGATCGATGCAGGCTGATGGGAACATGTAATGACCCTATTGGCAAGCATGTGTGTTTGTGTGTGTTGTTTGAAAAGTTATTTCTCACGCAGTTTAAAAAAAACCTGCAAGGTTGCCCTCGTCGAGGCCAAGGCTCCAGATCAGATTTAGGAAAATATGAATCAATGCGAGTGTGTTACAGTGTAGATGTGTTTTCATCTAATACTTTGTCACATGTTGCTTGCTACCTTGTTACATACATAGCAGATAGTTGCCTATGTACACATCCAGGAGAAACAAAGTACATGTGAGTCCAAAATTCACTCTCCTTTGTGCTCTGTTTTGGTCTCAACCAACTCTTGAGACATACATTTGGCTTTTTCTAACTTATTTTTTGGTCCTCTTGCCTTTATTCTATAGTTGACAGTATAGAGATGCCAGGAAATGAGGAGAGAGGGATAATTTTATGCAATGAAATGTATTGGACAACAATGCATCAGCTCAGCAGTAAGAGCATTAGCAACAAAGATAACATGCATCTAAACATAATAAAATATAACACTGCATAAATATATGAACATGAGGATTTGTGCAGAAGTATTGCACATGGAGTGTGTATCAGTCCTGGTACAAGAGCAACAGTTCTGGCTGATCTGCATTTTTCCAGACAGCAGGTGAGCAGATCTGTGATCTGGAATATTGAGGTGACTGAGCTGAGAAGCCTGATGACCTGGTGTTAATAACCGTCCCTCAGTCTGCTGGTACGTGCTCCTGTATCGTCCACCAGAGGGTAACCAGGAGAACAGTCTGGGAGGCTGTGGTCCTCGATGATGCTGCATGCCTTCTGCAGGCACCGCTGGTGGAGGACGTCCTGAATGGCAGGGAGTGTGTTGCCGTTGATGTGCTGCTTCCACCGATGATTTGTGGGCAGAACAAGCTGCTGATCCTTTCAACCTCAGCATCCCCAGTGCAGATGGGGAGGTCCATCCCATGCTGTCCAGAAGTCCAGAATCATCTCTTTAGTTTTACTGATGCTGAGAGACAACAAGCATAAAGAGGCTTACACTGGGGCTGAGGAGAACTTCAAAGTGATAATTCTGTGGTTTTCACCCTTCAAGTCATCCCTATCACAGTCATTCAAACCACTGTTAACATAAAAATACTGACCAGTGCAGCTTTAACCTCACCGCAGATCTCCAGCTGAGTCTTTTGTTTCGCCTTGACACTTAGTGACAAGAGGGTTGGTGGTTCAGTCCACAGACCAGCAGAAACACATCACTGGAGCTAAGTGGAACAACAGAGCTTGCCCTTCCTGCATTATAACTGCTGGGGTGCCCTTGAGCAAGCCATTTAATCTCCACCTTCCTGCTCCAGTGGAGCTGCCTGGCGGCCAGCAGAAGTGATTGTGGTTGTGGCTCCTTTCATGTGTGAATATGAGTGGGAAGCAACCTACTTCAACAAATCTACACAGTGTCTATTTCAGTATTAATTATATTATTATTTCATGAATCTTTTAATCAAACAAACGTATGAATGGTAATGAGCGCATGTTATTAGTCTCTGCTCTGAGCCAGCTGCAGCCTTGATAATGGAACACGTGAAGCAGGTGGGAGGCTCTCCAGTCAAACAGAAATATTCTGCAGCGTTCAGCGTGCAGCACACTGAACTACGAAATAGTAAAATGCCTTGATGGATGACATTTAGCTAAGTTGAGGATGATGGGGGGAACTCTCTCCCTCTCTTCCTGTCTCTATCTATCTGTCTGTCTCTCTGTGTTTTCTGGGTCTTTGCTCTGACACAATTACACTTCAGCTCCTATCAGCTCGCTGGATGCTCCGCTGCACCCCAGGAATGGATGGACACACACACACAGGCAGGCACACACACACATACACACATTACAGAGTCACTCTCTCTTTTTGGTAGACTTACCAGGGTAGAATTTATATCTGATGTTTATTATTTCATGTTTATTTAATTGCTGTCATTGTTTAGACTGGAAATAGACTTTCAAATTAAAAGCACAAACTTTAATTGCTTTATGAAAAACAGTGATCTACCAATAACATTTGCACCAGGTTCAACTAAATAAATGTGAATTAGATGTGAAACTTTAATGATCTCTACTGGGACTTTGGAAGTCTCTTAATGAAGGTAAATTATTATGCTGTCATGAGCAGATCGATCATTTCCATGCTACAACCTACCAGTTACAGCAGCGCGCCTTAGTAGATGTGATTCAGACATTGGTGACCTGAAGTCATATTTAGGTCACAGACTCAGTGTCCAGCTCCGGTAGACAGAGACCCAGTAACTCACAGGTTGGGAAAGGTTGCACAGATCTCTGATAGACTGCTGAGCCAGGGTGTCCCCTCCCTCTCGCCCAGCGTAGCTACCACGCAGACGTTATTTGATGAAAGCTAGCACACACACAACTCTTACCAGAAGTCCAGTTCACCCAGTTTTTCCTCCTGACCTCTCTCCTTTTGCTTCCAGACCTCCTCCTCGCTTCTGTCAGTTTATTAATATAAGAGCAAAGTTTGGGCTCAGGTTGGGACATTTTGGACTTTGCTTCATCCCCAGTGACCAGAGTGAAACACCATCCATTTAGTTCTGACATTTATGACAGAAAACTGCAAAGCAGCTATAATCAAACACTTCATGCCATGTCTGCTTTTTCATTTTACACCTCTCCGGTCCTCCCTCCTCCCTCTATATTTACACACACACACTATCCCCACCTCGTCTTCCTCTTTCTTCCTCATCCCTCATGATCTTTAGTGCTCTAGTCATTCAGGAGTTAATGATGTCTGTGCTAATGTGATCTAGGCCAAGGGCACAATGGACACACACACAGAGGGTCAGCAGTGCGAGAGGGTCAGACAGATGGTCAAGTTAACAAACAGCAGGGGAATTCAAACCATAGTGCGCGCGCGCACACACACACACACACACACACGCACACACATGCACACATCATTACATTTGTGAGATATTTATTATATGTAAAAAAAAAAAAAAAAAACCTGATCCTAACTTTAACACGGGTAATAATCTAATTCTGAACCTGGGTCAGCTTAGTG
The DNA here is from genome assembly GCF_017976325.1 of Chelmon rostratus. Lineage (NCBI taxonomy): Eukaryota > Metazoa > Chordata > Actinopteri > Chaetodontiformes > Chaetodontidae > Chelmon > Chelmon rostratus. The sequence goes on along the minus strand of NC_055669.1, from coordinate 3,426,554 downwards.
GTCTCACTTAGAACAACGTTCCTCATCTTGATACCTTCGTGAGGTCACTTGGAAACACTGAAAACACTACAATCAGGTTTTTGTCTTAAGGTTTTTTAGACCCTTGCAGTCGTTATTTTCCTTTCCCCTTCCATCGTTTGCACCCTGCCTGTGCTGTTATCCATCCATCAACACATCTGTTCATTACCCACTTATTATGGAAATGGTTAATTATCTCACCAAGAAATAAAAAATCCCCCACAAAAATAAGACACCCAGTATATTCAGTGGTTTTCCATACTGCACACATAATGTTTTCTAATCATAAAAATATTCCTCTAATATTCCTAAAAGCACACATGTTATATAGTGGCTTTAATTTCATCCCTTGGATATTACATGTATTGTATATATTTGAATGTGAACGTTCAGTCCTGGCCTTGGGAATGGTATTTTGTCAGAATCTTAACTTAATCCTCAATCCACTCAGTAGTAGTATGGACCTCATCCATGATGCAGTTGGCCTGTTTGTGCAGAGGACTTTAAATGGAAATGATTTAGTCAAGCGTTTCAGTGTGGACCAAACAGTAGGATGAGGGAAAGACACCTGTATCCAGTCAGCCTGAATCATGTCAGAGGCATTGATACCAGGATACTCAGAGCAAGGAAGTGACACGTGATTCAAGAAAGGTCTGAGACCACTTTGATGTGCACTGGAAATAACTGACATTTTCACCAGCAGAGTTTTTCTCACACATCAGTGAAAAACTCATCCAGAGGCTTAATGCTTTAAGGTCTCACCTGCAACGACTTCATGTTGGAATGAAAAGGAATGATAGAACGTAAAGCTATGCTTCCACACATATGAAACAACAGCAGTAGGCAGGTGATGCTGCTGCTGCTGCTGCTGAAGTGACAGGAAACTGAATTCCTATTAGTTCAAGTGCTGTTTCTGTATCTGAGCCTTAACCCTGACTACTGACCTCTCCAAAAACAACGACAGTTATATCACCTTCGTCTTTAAATGTGGAGTAAAAACTGATGAATCTCACAGTTCTGTCAGACTCCTCTGTTCATCACCACTGGTCTTACAGCGAGTTCACCCATTTCTTTCATGTCATTACAGAGCCCCCTGCTGCTCATCAGAGGAACTGCTGGCTGCTACAGGAAAAAATATATTCTACTTGGTTCCTAAGAGGGAGACTAAAGCTCCCCTGATCAATAAAAGTAAATGTTGTCAGTGGAGAATGGTCACTTTAATATACTGAGAACAATGATCCACACTGTGAATATAACTATTTTTAAAACTATTCTAAACGTGCAGTTTAGGTCTTTGAAAATCAAACTGAATTGACAGTGAGATGAGGACGGTTTTTCTCAGAGGTGATCAGTGACCAGAGAGCGTAGGCAGTCATCAGTCTTTCACCTCAAAAGACCATTGAGGAGGTTTCCTCATTTACAACGGTGTCGAGATACAAAACAAAACACCAGCAGACAATAAAACGGGAAAAAACAGAATAATCACATGCTATCAAGTGAATAATAAAAATGGAGGAAAACATAACAGCGTTCAAGTGGAATAACATAGAAGAAATAAATAAAAGAGATAAATACAATATGGAGTTCAACAAAAAAAAAAAAAAGCCTTTGAACAGCTGTAGTAGCAGCAGAGAGTCCTTCTGCAGGCTGTTCCATGTATAAGGTGCACTGTAAGTGAATGACATTTTCCCAAATTCAGATCTGATCTGAGCGTGGAGCATCTATTCTGTAAGCGAGTGCCAAGATAATGTGAGTTCAGAGTTAAAAGGGATGAAGGGGGTGGAAGCAAATGCATTAAAGGTTTACAGATGAAAACAGCAGAGGGCAGCACAGTTACACGGTGATCCTTCCACCCAACAGTCAAGTCTACACAAGCTGGAGAGGAGAGCTTTGGTGCAGGGCGTCAGTTCCAGACAATTATTCATCATGACACAACATAGTGACATACTTATATTACTAATATTCTGTTGCCCTGGGGGATCAATAAAGTCTTATCTTACGTTGCTGTGGTTGATACTAATGGGTTCACCATCAGGTGTTTTGGGTTTATAGATCTTCAGGCCATATCTTTGGAAAGAGACATCGTGGATGAGGACTGTAAACTCTCTTTATTACACTTCTTTCCTGTTAGCATGTTAGCAGTCAGATCACTGTAATTCTCCCAAAGTTTTCACACTGGACATGACCTGCACTTCACAGCCGACCCCTGATGAACCGTCTGCTGCTGCTGTGGATTTCCTTTTGGAGTTTTTTATGAAATGACCGAGGTTCAGAGTGGACAGTATGTGGAAGCAGGTGACATACTGTCTTTCAGTTGCACAGACATTCTAGATGTTCCAGATTTGTGTAACTTCAACACATTCAGCTCTATAACTAAAATTCTGAGATTTCAATTTGCTGTTAAAATGGACCTCCTGATCGAACCAAAATGCTGAAAGTATATTTCTCATCCTGCAAAATGGAATCTTTCAAAGTGTAAAATGTGTGTGGGGCTCATATGTGCATAGGTCAAGTATAAAGTGTTGCTGCCTTTGAAACTCTGATTACTAGTCCGTCCAAGTTTCAATAAATCTACACTCCACGCAGACACTATGCCTACAGTTGCATTTTCAATATGAAAAGCCAGGCACACTCATTTAAATCTCAGTCATGGGATATGATGCCAGTTGGTGATCCCAAGGTACACCACAGGTTTGCAAGCAAAGTGTGTCATTGTTAATAAAAATATGTAGATTGTATGTGCTGTTCAATTCTTGCAAGGTCAGAAGACTGTTGTGTTTAGGAACAGCAGTAAGTAACAGTAGAATAGTTTGACAGAGGTATATGTATAGAGGTGTAGCTAGAAAGCTGCAGCTTAGTGTTTCATCCTGGTAGATTTTGCATACAAATATTCTGAAGTATAAATACTGTCTCACTCTACATTATTGTGCTGTACATGAGAGGGCGCACAATATATGATAGAAAACTGGTATTTGTGATTCCTGGCTTTCTAAATGAAATTGACTTGACTTGACTTAAAACACTAACTGCGTCCCAGTAGATTAAACTGAGTAAACACCGGCCTGCGGCATCTTGACACCAAACAACCACACCTCGATACATCTGCCAGAATTTGGTTTCAAATATTTGAGCAAGCCTGAGGTGCGTTTGGTCTACTTGGCCAAACACATCTGACTGAACAGAACATGTATTCAAATCAGCTAATCCTCCGTATTTACTCAAAGGATGAGGCTGGTGTTATTCTATTTTTTGGTCAAGTAATTACATGAAAAGACCAAACAAACAATGGATTAGTCCGTCTGTCGACACCGCAACTCCCCTTTCCTGTCTGTGCCCCCGAGCACATTGGTTCCTACTGAAGATGTAAATATAAGAAATAGATAAATAGAACAGCTCACAGATACACAATTTCATCATTTTTAAAAGGCTCTGTAATTTCCTAAAACACCCGCTCACTGTACTTTTAAACAATGTCACTCAATCAGGAGGAAATTGTGCAAAATCTCACAAAATTGTACTACTTCCAGCTGCAGATTAATCCACATTTGGTGCTCTAGTGAGGACAGTGTGAGTGGGACTGAGTCAGAACAAGCTGCAGCGTTCATGGTAATGAAGGGACATGTCACCCAGATGTGTGTTTTGGAGCTCCGTATATCTCTATAGATATCAGGTGATACAGACTACGCTTGTTGGTCGTTTAGTCCGTTCGTCGTTGGTTTTGACCTGATCCTGGTTAAAGTAGAAAAAACACTATTTCGATTCAGCGTTTTATTAAGTCAGTGTTGTAGTTTATTGTTGCTTTACAGTAACAGTCATCAGTTATCACAGTTTATTTCAGCTCAGTTTGTCAGACACAGTACCGTTAAAGACCACACACACACACACAAACACAGGCCACATGTACACCTGGTATTGATATGTGATCTGTATCTGGACACCCACACCTGGATGAAATCCCACCACAGTGCCAGCCTGGCCACCTCCAAATGTGATGTGGCTGATCTGATCACATTTCCATCTCAAAGCATTCATGAGCATGCCTGTTTTTATCCATACAGCGTGTCCAGATACAGATGGCACTATGATGCCAGGTGTAAATGTGGTAATATGCACACACACACACACACACACACACACACTGAAAAGCTGTGCTCGTAACCCTCCCTGCCTCCTGAAACAGTATGAAGGGAGGGATGAGAGTAGAGTTCCGCTGATGTTAATGGAGGTTAAAGCTGCTAATAGTCCACATTTCATGAAGACATCACCTACATTTGACCAATTTCATTCTTTTTTAAAATGAAGAAATGTGTTTGACATTCTTTAGACAATGATGGGACACAAAACCTGGACTGACTCAGATAACAAAGACAATGACATTAACCTTACGATACAGAGAAGAACAACTGGAGTATATCTGCTTCAACTGTAATCAACACTTTCATGGAGAATCTGGAGCTGAGGGTCCAAAAGACAGACAGTGATACTAAACACGTAGACTGTTGTTTCTGTTCCTGTGTTGGAACAATATTAAGAGGACTAACCATTAACACCAGTGATGAAGAGGGCAAGCAACACACGGGCAGAGAGTTTTAATATCTGACCGTCTCACACAGGGAGAGGTGAACAGTGTGCATTTAAAAGTCTGACAGAAGTCATTGCCCAGAGTTTGTGTAATGTGAGTTTGGCTAGCTGAACCTGTTCTGAGTGTATGATGGGATGTAGATGTGAAGGAGGGAGCAGCAGCTGCACAGAGCTCACACACTGCTGAGCCCATCAGTGTCCACTTAAACACCAGAGCATGACCTAAACATACTCATTAAAAGGTTAATATTAAAACCATATTATGCAGTTTAATAGATGAAGATCAATGCAAACCCAACATCCCATCATTGCTTCTACACTGTTTATATTCCATTATAGGCTGACGTAAAGCTAGTCATTACGGAGCAAATGGAGACAATGTGTTGCACTCTCAAGCATCTCCACCATTACTGCAGTGACAGAGTAGAACTGAACACACTGAAACGCCTGAAACTAATTACTGTCCAACCACCACAGTCTGGCTGTGAAAACTGTGAGATGGAGCTAACTTCTGACCAAATCATCAAACGCCATCATTCTTTCTTTGTAATCAGAGGACTTGCACCATTTCATAAACACAATTCAGAGAGAAAATTTAGTATCAAGCTGAGCAAGAGACATGAACGGCTGCAAGCTACTCATGTGACTGATACAGATTTGATAATAATGGACGTTTGGGAAAGTAAAATAGATTTCCTGAAGCAGAGCATGGTGGCTTTTACACTCTGTGTCTCCCCCAAAAGGACTTCATTTCATAGAGAAGGTCTGTGTATAACCTTTATTTTAGTGGCATTTGAGAACTCTATTTTCAACACACGGTACATGTGTAACATGTCTGTCTGCAGCTCAGATGCATCTGTAGAAATTTGGTTCAGTTCATTTTAAGATAAAGATATTTTCCTTTCATGCTGACTATTCAGCTGATTCAAAAGCAAATATTAAGTTATCAGTACAGTTTGTAATCCGTGTGTCAAACTTCTAGTGCAGCACATTCACTCTGTAACACATAATGACCAGCCTTAGGTGTTTGCACATAGTCTGCATGCAGCACAGGTGTGTGTTGAGTGTGTGAAGCTGTGTGTGTGTGTGTGTGAGTGTGTGTGTGTGTGCAGGTACATCTGTGGTTCGTGTTTCCTCTTGTTGTGACAGCAGAGACGGGCTGGTCGCAAAGCGTCCTATCTTCTAATCAGGACACAAACACACACACACACTGACACAATAACAGTGGAGACATACCTACAGTCTGCAGACAGACGCAGGGAGGATGTTACACTCAAATACACATGAAGGGTAAGAATGAGAGAGAGGTTATGCAGACACACACACACACACACACACAGAGTGAGGATGTGAGATCAATAGTTTCTTTGTCCACCTTCAGTCTGCAAGTGATCAACAACCACATCAACTTTCTGTCCCTGTCTTCACGCCTCTTCTTCCTCCTCTCCTGTAAAGACAGAGAAATATGGATCAGATTAAAGGAAAGAGAAACCAGATGTGCTCCACAGCTGAGTAAAACTTCAGAAGAGAGAGGGCTTTTATTGTTCCCATGCTTCTGGATTCTGTCAAATCAGTAGCTTTCCTCCAGCTCCTGCACACTGGAAAAAAGCTCAGCTGCAACACAGCTACTGCAGAGAGAGGTGTGCTCTGTAAAGGCTGATGATATTATCATCTGCACTTCCACAAAAACAGCCACCAGTCATCAAATGAACAGACGGCTGGAGCTCGATACAAACCGTTTGACTGAATAAGGCTCCAAACCTCTTCAGACTCACAGGAACATGACTAGGGTGACATTAGGACATTCACGTAACCCTCAGGATGAACGGTAATAACTCAACTGACCCCTTAACTTTATATTTAGTGTCATCATCAGGTCGACATTTCAATTCGTCCATTACTTTAAGACCAAAACCTGTGAAACTGGAGACATCCCATCAGCCTCATGGAGATAGCAGGTAGCCCTGTTTCTGTTTTTTGTTTTTTTTAGCTAATACTATTCATCATCCTTCCATGCCACCTTTCTGTCTGACCTCCACCCGGCAGCCTCTCCTCCCTGCTCCTCCTCTCTCTCATTCGCAGGTCTTGTCTCAGCTGGGTTTGTGCTGTCGGGACCAGATCAGTGTCCGTTTACACTACCAACAATAGTCCTCTGTTCTTTCTCTCCTTTCCACCTGCCCTCACTCTGTCTCCTCCTCTTTCATCCCTCTGGCATTCTGGCCTCCCTTCACCACGGCACCCCTCCATCTCCCTCCTCACCTCTTCCCTCACTCCCTTTTCCCTCTTTCGTCTACGCTTCCTGTTACTCTCATCTCTCTGTCCCTTGAGTATGAACTACAGTGAAGTCCGTTCAGCTCTTCATTGGTATCACAGAGTTATATAAACTACATCGTTCTGCTCTTCATGAACAACCCTGATGAGTGCTGCTCTGTAAAGTCACTTCTGCACCGTCCACCTCGACCTTCAGAGGGTAAACACAGTTCACTGTTGGAGCTGTAAAATACCACTCAGTGAAACGAGAACGATTCATTGAAAAGAAAACCAGCAAACTAAACGACTGCATGAGTCATTATGTCATCATGACTCTGAAAATACCATACCAATACCATCGACATGAAAACACCCACTTGCAGGATTTTTCCTCTTGTGTTGACATTGTGAAGCCAATCCTCTCAGCAAAGAGGTCATTTGTTCAAAGGAACACACAGATTTTACAAATGAGGAACAAGGAACAGCAGTCTTGAAAACTGTTGCTTAATGTCCTCTTTGGCTCTAGAATAAACCCTGATGATGTCATCAAGGTTATCTTTGCTTGGGCTCAGAGTTGACAGGAAGTCTGTGTTACAAACTGGGACAAACACATGGGCTTCTACCAGTCAGGAGAGGTCTAACAAACGATGCTATTAAAGAAAAAAGAATAGAAAAGTAAGGAAAGCTTTGATTCTGACTACTCTTTTTTCACCTGTCTCAACAGCTTAGAGGTGCAATACTAAATCACTGGAGCAGGCCTTTGAAGAAGCCTAAAGCTGAACAAGTAAAATAATTCATTGAAGTCAGTTGCTACATTCCACGCCTCAAACATCACTAGAGTGACACAGATGTGACATATGGCATTGAAAAATGTCTGCTGATGCTACACCAGGGTCACGTGTTCAGATAATTTACTCCATGGTAGACGCTGTGTTCCTCCTGCCCCGGCGTTATGTTGTGTACCAAGGCCAACTGATCGTGATGTGAAAGCCACTGTGATAAAAATAACTTATTCAGGGGGTAATGTCACACAAAACTTCCTTTGCAAGCCCTCGCTGATCTGTTTTTGTACATTAACATGCTGACATGTAGAAATAAACACAGAGATTTGATATCGCCAAAACTACAGAAACTCTTTGTGTCTTCATCAGTTCTCAGCCAGGACCTTCAGTGTTAAAGCCTCTTTTTCACCCTCCTCATCGCCTCGGAGCTCCAAAAGTTCTGCCCTGTCCTCCTGCCGCAGTGCTGCTGAGCTAAATCTGGGCTGCCTCCCTACACTACGTACTGTATATAGGCTAGTCCCAGATTAGTGACTGAACTGGGTTAGTTCTTCCAGGGCTTGATCCATTACACTGTGGTTTCAGAGGACCCAAATACCTCTGGGACAATGTGCCTATTTCCATTAAAAGTCTGTCTCTTGTGAGGAAACATGCTGAACTGACTAAAAATACTGAGATACTGAGACATTTCTGCATTTATTTCACTTTCATGTAGCTGCAGCCACCTCAGCAACATGTGCTGTTACCTTCTGTCTCTGTATATGTAGGTCTCATCGTTTTTCTGGGTTGGCAGTGGAAAGTGAGAGTCACTGGAAGGCGGCACGAACCGTCCGGTCACTGAGCGGCTGGGTGGGACGGAAGTTGTCCCCCAGCAACCCATCATTCCCTTCTAGCAGCTCCGCCCCTTTGATATGAGACCGCAGCCTCCGAAACTCCTCAATCTGCACGGACACAAGAGGAAAGATTTAATTTTAGAGGCTGAACTAGACCACAGCTCCATACGTCAAAGCTCGACACATGGCTGCTTTGACCAATATGGTCAAACTTTAAAAGGCAGATGACAAAAAGATCCCAAAAAACATCCAGTGCTGTCCTTCAATGTTATTTTTGGCAGAGTAGGATACAGTCTGGTTTCTACATAAGAAGAAAACATAACAAATAAATAATTAAATAGCTAAATTTAAAAAAATAACAGTAGAATAAGAGCAATTAAACTCAAAACTCAAAATTGCAATAAAGAATAGGCAATAGCAGTGCACGTCCTGTACCTACAACTAGTGTTGCACTTGAACTAATACTTTAACACCATCTGAAGGAAAGTGACATAGTGTGTGATTAATTGCAGCAAAGTCAGCAAAGTATAGAACAGTTAAAGCAGCTATGATATGATCCATGTGACTTCAAAGATTTGCTCCACACTCGGGGTTTCCTCTGGCTGTTAGAGGTGATTGAGGAACCTGGCTGGAGAAAGATTAGAAGACCGGGACCCATGTGGAGTCCCTAATGACAGAGAAAGACCCTGTAATGATATAATTATAGTGCGGGAGTGAAATGTGATCATCTGAAGACAACTGTCAGGATTTGTAGCTGTGGAAACCCAGTGAATAAAACAGTGTTGTAAGAATATTCTTATCTATTATTTCTGGTGATTTCAGTCCTTAACAAGCACATTTGCTGAAGGAAAGAGTGAACAAACAGTCTATATTTACCCAGCACTCAGTATGCGGTTTTGACATATCTGGTCATCGACAAGAAACAACATCTCTTGCTCTCACCAAATGTTAAGATCAGACTTGTGACAAAGGATCCAAAATCTGACTTCCTGTTCATGCGTAAACGTGGCCACTGCAGATATTATCACTTTGTATGGTGGCTGCTTACTTCGGCCAAAACAAACATGACAACAGTTCCTGCACTGTCGTGGGACAAAAGGATGATTTATGGGCCACTGTCAAAGTGCAAAACATGTATGCATAGCAACTGCTGAATGACATGCACACTCTCACACACATTTACATGCATATATGCACTGTGCACACACACTCTTTTAGCTGTCAGTGATAGCCGGATGCTGAAGTTGTATATTTAAGGTAAGCAGGACCTGCTGTTTTAAAACACCTGTTGGCGTTCATTCAGCAGTGAAACCATGGCTACGATACAGAAAACAGGCTCCTATGCTGCTCACAATAAGTCAGTTAAGGTAATAAAGACAGCACATAATAATGTGCCTGTCCGTGATGTTCAGCAGATTGCATTTATGGTGTTGCAATTGCCTTTTGTCACTCATTTTCCCAAAATCTGTTTATTTTCTGCATTTAATGTCTTTAAACGTCAAGAAGCACAGCTTTGTGATGAGGATACGTCTAATTCAGAGGTTCGAACTGTGAGACGCATGAGTTGATGCTGTGGCACAGAGAGAGACCGTACCTGGTGAGGTGAGAGAGACAGGTGCATGCTGGTGTTACACAAACAACAGGAAGAGTCTCTGTCTGAGCTGCTGCTTTGCCTCCATTATCAACACGGTCAGCAGCTGTGACACACAGCTCACTGACACAATTACCTGACTAGGAAATTACTGAGCGTACGGATATGATACAGATATTTTTAGATTCAGTGTGACGTTCACTTCCCGATTATTGATTCTGCTGGGGTCACTTTTGGTTTGTTCATGATAATTCTGTCATTTAAATCCAGTTTGCCCATATGTCTACAGTAAAAGTCTGCTTCTTTCCATTTCCATCTTTTTTAATAATCTTCCTTCACATATGTACAGTTACTGTAGGGTTTTTTGGCACATGTGCTTGGCAGAGCAACTTTCATTGCAATAAATGAGTGATACTGATTCCAGTATGTATAGTGTATCCAGTTCTCAAAATAGATCCACAGCATTAAAAAAAATCTTCTTACAGCCTCTGTTGTCTTAAAGTTCACTTATTTTTTGTAGAAATATAGGCAGACAATCAGGCAATGATGATGATAATGTCAGTGATGTATGTTTCTGTTTATTGATCCACACAAGTACAGAAAAGCCATTGGATCACACTGCAGCAGCCCTGGAACAGCCTTGGTTAGCAGGTAGCATTTATGATGATATATGTATACAGGGTAATGGTGCATTTATACGTCGGCGAATACTCCTCTATCCTGCTTTACATTTGTCACTTGCTTCACTCCTTTGAGCTGCTTATAGCTTTGCCTGCTTTCTTCTGTTCTTACATGTTGTTTGTTTTGTTGTTGTTTTAATGGCTAATCTCACATCGGGTGAAGGGACAGCAGTCAGAATTTATTCTTTTGACTAACACTGGCACATTTGCAGTGATGCTGATTAATGTTCATTTTCTTTAAAAAAAAATGTTGTGGCTGGACTGGTATGCAGTGAGCCACATTAGCATGAGGCACGAGGACAGCCAGAAGTCCTTCTTTCTGTTAGCATTTCAAAGGGTCAGCAGGCCAGAGGGGAGCAAGGATGATAGACTGAAATAAATGTCAGTGGATTACCACAATGACCTGCTTGAAGAGAGTCCTGAGTCAGGCAAAGGCTGAATCAAAGTTCAAATCTATTAAAGGCAATGTGACAGGCTCAGTGACTGGCAGTGCTCCCTGGACTGCAGCGAATGGCTGAGAGCCACAGGTTAGCGGCCCTGACGTTGATTATATGCATGTCTTGGAGAACAGAGCTCAAATGAGGACAATACAGGTGTTGACACACAAGAGTTCCACTCATTCTTCTTCTTTGTCAAAACCTGGCGCCATAATTACCCATAATGCAACACAGGCACCAACAGTTCTGTTTAATACTCATGTTTTACCTGTAGCTGTGAGATGGTGAGAGGGTAGCGGTAGAGGATCCAGGCCACGTTTTCACTACAAGGTGGTGTGGTCAGAGATCCCTCGTACACCCAGTAGTCTCTCAGTAAAGGATCTGAGGGAAGATTGAACGGGTAAACAGTCCACTTTTCTCAAATGGTGAGAATAAACTTGCACATTCATACTGACAAAATGAGAAATGAAAAGGTGTGAAGAGTAGGTTCTCCACTCAGCAATAATCAGAGGGCAGCACAGCATATAGAAATCATTAAAGATCCAGTAATGCATGATTTTTTAATATCATCCCGGGGGGGTGGGTGGCTCAGGTCCTCCTGTTCTTGAAATTAGCCACTATCCTTTAAAATGTCTGTGTACATCCTTGACTAGAGATGGGTTCCACTAGCTGGTTGCATTTTAAATCTGGTTCCAGATTGACAGGTCAGATTCTGTAGCCTGCAGCAGTGCAACAGCGATCTGCCCTCAGGGAATGAAAAGAGAAGGACCATCCACAATGTGGTGAACAGTCATCTGTGTGGTGTGGGCATGATGCCAAGTGAAATAAAAACATCTCTACTTTTTCTGCCAGCACTGTCTGATGCTGCTGATCGTGATTCACGAGCAGCTGGCTTTAAGAATGATGAGAGGATGATAGTGGCCCAGCAGGCTGCCATCTTGAGTCAGCTATGGCAGTATAACCTAATACTCAGTCCACAGTCGTTTTTCACAAGGCTTCAGTCATTCATTATGAATATGCTCACCAGGCAACAGAGTGTTGGGGTTGAAGCAGGGGATTATCTTGCTCTTCCCCTGATGAAAAATACAGCAACACAACGATAATTACTGTCATCGTCTATACAGTTTATTCATCTGTGATAAATTATCATCTAGCATGTCTTATTGTTTTATTCTCACCTTGTACTGCAGGTCCTGCAGAACTTCAGTGATGGCCTTCAGACCCAGATGCTCCTTTCCAATCTGATAAAACACGACAGATTCCAGGTTTCAGTGGGCCGTCATGACGTTAACAATGTTTTAAGAAGATCTTAGTTTGTATCCTTACAGGAAATGATCAGGAAGTGCAAGCTAAAGGAGCTGTCAAAAACAGGACATGCAAGGTTGAGTGTACTAAGACTGTGGCCTCAGGGGGTCAGGGCTGTGTGGGGTGGGACCAGAAGGAGACTGCGAGCTGGTGTTTTTCATGAGGTGTGTTTTCCTCTGCTGGTGTGAGTCAGATCTCTCTCAAAGTGAGGTTACTCTCTGAGGTTTGATTGGTGTCATTAAACGGGCATACACCTTCCCACAATTTTCCCAGAGTTTTCCCAGCAGGGAAACTGAGGACCAGTTCAATAGCAAAGTAATTACGCTGGAATGTAGCAGAAGGTGTTTTCCAGCTCGTGTCATACTATCGCACAGGATGATTCCAGCTGATCTGGAGTGAACCTGTTCACTCATTTAGGAAAACAGTGCTTACAATTCCAGGAAGGAAAAACATTTTAAGGCCACAGACGTGTTAAAAAAGTCAATATTTTTAAAAAACCAGGGCCAGGGAGGGGGAAATTAATGCAGGTACTTTCAAACGGTTCAAATTTTTTTCACAAAAAATATGCACACGAGTTGTTCTGCTCCAAAGTATTACCCTCAGTTTGCAGCTTCTTAGGTACAACTAGATAAAACTAATGCATCCCTGCAGTAAATGTCACCTTCACAAAGGTTATAATGCTCCGTTTTTGTTGAAGAATCGAGTGGACGGTTAAAATGTTATGAAAATAATAATAATTAATTTCAGGTGAGAATTAAATTACAGCTGAGCTTATATTACACTGACACTGAATAAATGTGATCTGAAAACTGAGTAAAATACAGCTAATTTGTCCTAAAAGCCAGGTCATATGTATGTTTTGTCAAATGAACTGAATGCGAGGAAAAGCAACCCCTTATCTGACCTCTGTGCCAGCTTCTGGTTCTTGACGTGGACGTTTACCTGCACAAAAAGAGCTATGATGAGGACTCCATTCTTCTTCCCAAGTGCGTCCTCCAAAGTATTAAACAGAGTGCTGTTCCAGTGAATCAGGTGGAGCTAGTGACAGACAGACACACAACAGAACACAACCTGTATTTGAGAGGCCATTGTTGTTAACAGGTGTAAGGAACAGTGCTAAGAAAGCCATCAGCTGGGCCTGACTGAGGGCTTTCTATATGGGCTCTTATGTCAAGTTCATGTCAGCAGGGAGAAAGGAGGGCAAAACTTTTCCCCTGAAACAGGTAAGTATCAAACCGGACCACAGATCTGGACTGTACTGAACACAGCACTTATCTTATTGTGATTTGTAACACCCAAATTTCCCCAGCTGGGGATTAATAGTCTTATCTTATCTTATCTTATCTTATCTTATCTTATCTTATCTTATCTTTACCAACTACAGTTTTCCAAAGTGTTCCTCAGCTCATGTACTAACATCCTTTCTTCAATCACGTGTTCACAAAGTGATGACCCTCGCTCCGTCCCTGCTCGTGAACGACTGAGCCTGAAGCTTGTTGCTGCTTCAGATTCAGAAAAGCAGATATAACTTTATGAAACAATGAGGAATGAACAAAGAGCTGCATCAAACATCTTCAGACTGAGTGAGCTGGCGTAGCAGCTACGGCATTTCCAAGGTTTCAGGTTTGACCTTAAATTTCAACTAAATGCCAGATGTTAGAGTCAGAACGTCTGAGGGACGGCACCCAGGTTCGCAACTGCGACCTTTGAAGAAATAGTTTGGGAAATACACACTGACTTAGGTGAGAAGATCAACACCATTCTCATGCTTGTGCTATAGGTACACAGCTGGAGGCAGGAAGCGATTTGCCTAGCTTAGCATAAACAATGGAATGAAAACTCAGAGTGCTCGAGTGAAAGAAAGCGAGCAGCTTTCCCCTCCTGCTTCCAGTCTTTCTGCTAAATATGCTAATTGCCTCCCACCTCAAGCTCCGTGTTAACAGACACGAGAATGGTGTTGATCTGCTCTTTCAACTCTTGGAAAGAAGCTTATCTCCCAAAATGTTGAACAAGACTACAAGACAACAATCTTTTTCACATCTTTATTTTTGACCAAATTTTGCCTATTTATATTTTCGCTTCTCTCAGGCGTTCTGTGTTTCATACACACACATTGGTTTGAGCCTGTTATCAGCCTTCAGCTTCACGATGTCAAACGTGTCCCTTGTTAGGGAAGCTGAAACAGGTTTTGTGGTCAAGGACTGAACAAGTTACTGTGTTAGCTGAAGGACATTTGTCAGCGGCTGAAGTCTAAACATGAACTCTGTGTTTCTCTGGTCTTTTACAGGCTGCTGGTCTGGTCTAAGAGTGCACCCCGCTCCATGGTCATGGCCTTATTTCTGTGTGTGTGTGTGTGTGTGTGTGTGTGTGATTGTAATACCTCCATAGGGAAAGCCTTGAAGTTGACAGTGTGCTCTGATCCTCTCTGGTTCTCTTTGCCCCAGTGGAATCGAACCTCATGAAGCTCATACTCATGATCACTAGGCAACGGACCCCCGGTAACCACTGGCAACAGCACAGGAAACCAGGGGCATTGTGGGCAAGCACAAACAGGAAGAAGAAGACAGATGAAATCAGTCAGAGTGAAAGTGAGAAAATTGGGACATTGGCTAGATTTGTTCAGGTTCTGACACGTTACATTAAAGTGCATGTGTCACTCATCACGAAACTACAGTGACTGACAGCAACAACTAAACATGTGTCCTACTTTCTCATCACGTCTTAAATCTGTGCTGAGGACTTGTTTTCATGAGACTCACCTGACTTGGATTTGAGAATGATGCGGACAGTGTGTCCATCGTTGATGACCTCACAGTCTCGACACACCACGTAGTTTGGTGATAAGCCCACATCCAGGAGGGACGGGTCATACTGGGCCTCCCTGGAGTTTAAGTTAATGGGAGACTGGTACTCCCCGTTGGCTGCTGGGAAATGGAGTCCCCATTCTACACCTATGAGTGAAAACGGGCAATGGACAGTACACAGAACACATTAATACACGTTACGTGTGCCATACACACCTGTCTTCATTGAGCAGCTCTTATATGATAAATGAACAGCATTTGTTAATGTCTTGCCTTAAAAACATGCTTGTAGATCATAGAAAAACACAAGCACAGAGGCAAAAATTCATATTAATGTTTGTAAAGCTATCATTTGAAAATGTTGGCTAGTGCTTAAAAATAAGCTGTTAATAGTCACAGTAACACATTGGAGCAACAGACCTTTCTCATAGTTAACATTTTTTACTTGACATAACATTAACGACAACAACGGGGGGCTGGAGCCTATCCCAGCCGTCTCTCGGGCGAAGGCAGGGGACACCCTGGGCAGGTCGCCAGCCTACCACAGGGCTACACATATAGACAGACAACCGAGCACACCACTCATTCATACATACGGACAGTTTAGAGTTATCAATTAACCTCAGCATGTTTTTGGACTGTGGGAGGAAGCCGGAGAACCCGGTGAAAACCCACGCTGCACAGGGAGAACATGCAAACTCCACACAGAACCGGGGATCTTCTAGCTGTGAAGCGACGCTGCTAACCACGAGCCACCGTGCAGCCCCACAGGAGGAACAGCTACATGGAATTCATCCATTCATTTTATTGTGTTGTATTATTTATTACCTGTGGCCTTCTATGAAAAAGGCCCTTGACATTTAAGTGTTGTGAGTAAGTCTAGAAAAGCACAACATAAATGTGGTCAATTTACCAGTGTGTGGAGTTACTTTTTAAATATCATAGGGCTGCAACTAATGGTTATTTTCATTGTGGTTTAATCTGCTGGTTATTTTCCTGATGGAGGCATTTATTGTTTGGTTTGTAAAACATCAGAAAATCGGCAGAAATTCCTATTAACTATTACCCCATAGCTCAAAGTGACACCTTCAGCTGTCATGTTCTGTCCAACCAACAGTCCAAACTCCAAACTATTCCAAATTTATGAAAAGGCAAATTGTCAGATTTGAGAAATGTAAAGAATTAGCGTTTTAAATGAAATGGCCTGAACAACAAATAACTCATTATTTTTTGATTGATTAATTGACTAATCAGCTAATTGATTTATTGACTAATCATTTAGTATATATATTTTGAAGTTCTTCATATGTTTTATATGTCTTTATCTGTGATGGGAGAGGGACTATAGAGGTCCCGCCAAGGGGGAACCAGGGGGATACAATCACTGCCCCCCCAGAAATCTTAACCTGCACTCAACACAGTGTTGTTCTTCTGTCACGGCGAGGAGCAGCAGGTACGCAGAATTCCTGAACTCTGCCCCTGTAATACACCCACTTGACGTGTTCATGGGTCATATGACTTTTTATCATGATATGAATTCACCATAGGGACTCACAGGTTAGTAAATTTATGCATGCATCTGTGCATGCTGCAATAGCTGTACTCAGGGTTTGAATAAACCGTGTGTGTCTATGTTTGGGCCCTGCTGCCCAATGACAAGATAACACTTTAAATGAAAAGTTTTTAACAAGACACAATTTGACTCGCCGTAACAGGAAGTGCACAGGTGTGATTCATAACATTAACATTCAAGCTATTATTAATTGTTATTAACAACTAAACCTGCACAATGGCTGCAGTGAAAAAGGTCGATGTCAATCTGCCTTTAGTAGAGAGACAGGTCTGTGAGTTTATTGTGTTTTTATCTCAGCAGGGAGACTGACAGCAGGTGAAAACAGTCAGTCAGTCAGTGCGAGACCCTCAGCCTCATTCTTCATTTTCATCAGCCTATCAAGGAGCAAAGTTAAATCGAGGCCAGCTCCTCTCTGTGTGCATGCACGTGTGTGTGTGTGTGTGTGTTTGTTTGTGCCGGAGACATTTTAGAAACGCAAACCATCCGTCTCTCTAAAGTCTGGACTGGTTTGCTTCGTCCTCTCTCTACCCCTCCGTTCATCCCCCCTCTCCTGCCTCTGAGTGTCCGGTTTGTCAGGCTTACTTGCTGTGATCGTGGCAATGAGACAATTGCTGCAAACAGGGGAGAGACAGAAGGAGAAAGGGGGACAGTCTAAAGTTCTTAGAAACAAATTAAAGCAGGTTGTGGTTGCAGAAAGAGGTCAGCCTAAGTAGGACAGACTACTTTAAAATAATTATATAAGCATGTTTATTGTAATGTCTCAATTTCTGGCCAAACGATGTCTGAATGACTGAGGGTTGAATGAGGCGTTTTAGAGTTTCTCTGTACATTTCACAGTTTAAGAGAGTAAAACTGTTGCTATTAACTTTCCCCCTCTTGCAGTGGCAGAAAGCGAAGAAGCAGAGTGGAGAAAGTGATACTACGTGACACCAAAGGTACACACTGGTCTAGATTCACTTCGGCTTTTTGCTAACCACAATCACTCCATGGCAGCACAATGAAAACATTGTAAGATGTGTGGAACCCGGCGTGTTTTTAAAAGGAGGAAACGAACGCGTTGTGTGAGTATCGTGTTCAGGAAAGTCCAGTGCAGCCATGTCCCCCCCAAAAAATGGACTCAACTCCTCACAGTACGGCTTTCTACAGCGACCACAGCAGAGACGGACACTCCACGCTGAATGACTACTCACTCCATAGCAACGAGGGGTGAAGGGACCTGTCACATTCCCTCTTTCCTCAGCAACTGAAGCCTTGACAACAATTTACTGAAGGCAGTCAGGGTTTCACTGCACTTACAACACAGATAAAAGGCCTGTGTGCTGTAGGGCTAAAGAAATGATGAATGATTAAAAACAGCTGAAATAGAAGTTGCTCTTGTGTTACGCTGTACCTTATGGCACAGGATGTGTATACTGTATATATGTATGTGTGTATGTGTGTATCTATATAATTCAGCTACAGGTTCATGTCTCTTCACTATGTTGCCTGTTGGTTTGCTGTTGATGTTCTTTTTGTCCATTTTTAAGATTTGAAGTAATCTGTAGTAAAAAGCAATCCATTACATTTGGATTCATGTTTAAAAAATGTTAGCAATGCAAATGGAAAGTGAGGACTTGCAATGGATTTCAAATCAGGGCAATCCTAGAGACACTGAAGAAAGAGAGGAGAAAGAAGGAGGAAAGCTGGTGAATCATTTTAATTATAATACTGACTCTAGACTGTTGCTTTACCTGAGGTCAGTCGACTGACAGATTTACCTGGCTACCTCCGTCCTGTTTGTCATACATAACAATGCCAGCATTATGAACTCATTTGATGTATTTATGCATGCTTGTCAGGCACAGAAGTAAAGCTGCCTTTTTCCCGCGTTCCTTGGTCCAGCACTCTTCATGAATGTCACGTAGAAGTTACATCCTAGAAGTGTCTCGTTATAGATCCAAATCCACATGCAGATTACAACAAACACTCCTAAATATTTTGTTATGAAGGTGGCAAATTTGTAGGATTGTCCAACGTTGGATGAGCTGTGTCCTCTCACAGGGCTTTAGCTGTCTTTGTTCATTAACATCCTATTATTGGGTAAATTTTTCTCTATTGCTTAACTGCTGCAGGGTTGTAATGTTTTCATAAAAAGTATATAAGTCTATAGTCATACATTATTGTTTGCATTCTACTTAATGCTTCAGTTCATTCTAGTGAAGACCTTATATACTTAAAACATGCAGTGTCCTGCAGAAAGTCTCACATTACACAGAACTGTGACCAATTAAAGGTTTCAAAGTTTAAATATGCTTTCTGTGTCAATGGGACATCCAGTTGCAGTACAGAAGGTTTCCACAGGACGCGGCTGGTATTTAAAGCCATACAGCAGTGTCTAATTCATGCATTCAAAGTGTCACATATCATTCAGCATACTCACAGTAAGGATTTCACAGTTGAGTAACACAGTACATCCTCCATGCTCAGTGAAGGTGGCAGTAAAAAGGAGACAGGGTGCAACAACACAAACTGAATGAACTCATTACATCACAACTTCATGACATACTGTAGCTATGACAGTAAGCTGAGTGTTCTTATACTAAATCAATGTGTTAACGAAAGTCTTTGACAATCTAAAAAGTGAGAAATGAATCTTAGTATTTGAGATTAATGTAAACCTATGTAAAAAATTATGGAAATATGCTGTATTTCTGTGTTAAGAAAGACGTTATTTGAAGGAAAAATTGAAGTGACGGTACAGAAGGGGAAGAAACCAGCAGCTCCCACCTCTTCTCAACTCTTTAAAAGACACTACTCAGTAGTGGGATTTGTAGGATGAGTTAATGAAGGAAATCCCGACTTCTGCTGTGTCTGTTTTGACTGTTGTTTTTTTGGATTCAGACCCACTTTAAACACATCTGGACCCTCAGCTTTTTATGCCAGTTGACATCACATATTTCCCAGCATCCCTCCAGATACTGACGAACACCATCCTACCTTCCTCGTAGCCCCAGTCCAGCTCATCCTTCCCCGGGTTATAATCCGACTCTTCGTTCATGTTGTCGGCCATGGTGCTTGGCAGTCTGCTCACTGTGGGTAGAAACCAGTCTGTCCTCCCAGTAGACCCCCAGTCACACTGGTTTTGTCTGTTCACTTGGGCACACACTGAGTCTCTGAAGTCTGCTGGGTGGATTCCCAGCTGAGCAACAACTTCCTTGGCCTTTCACTGTCTTCTAGAAGTTTTTTCTATTCTTTTTTGTCTTTTCTTCTCTCTTTTTCTCTGTTTCTATTCTTTCTGTTGTCTTTTCCTTTTAAGTCCTCTCTTCTTCTTGTCCTCTTACAGCTGCTAACTCATATGTGTGGGGCTCTCTACCTCTCTGGGTTTGTCTTTACTCTCTGTTGCTCCTCCTCTTCCTCTCTCTCCACTTCACTATCTCTCTCCCCCTCTCTCTTCCTCTCTGTCACTCTTTCTTTCTCTCTCTCTGCAGACTGCAGGTGTGCTCACTCCCCCTGGCTTTCTTCCAAATAATCCTGGATCAGTCTTTCTTTCTCATCCACCTTCCCACTACGCTCCCTTCATGTATGGCTGCTGACTGAAAATAAACTTTGAAGTGTGTTCGCTTTAATTCTGTTTTCTTTCTGTTGATTTCTGTTAACCTTTCTGCTGTTGTGGGTACCCTGGTGCTATTGTGCATGTGTGTGTGTTGGAATGCTGGCAGGAAGGTCATGCTGGTGTTTCTGTTGGAGGCCACAGACCCACCCTTGGGTGAAGGAAACAGCAGTGTTTGAGAAAACAGACAGAAAACAGCAGGACGGAGAGAATGAAAGGCCAAACTGTTCCCCAACCTTGATGACTTCAAGATGTACAGAGAAACTCTACAACGCTGGCTCCTGAAACTATTAAACACACCCTCAATCATTTTGGCACCAGATCTCCTGAAGCTCAGTGGTCAGATGCTTCTCGAAGACGACTGTTATAATAAAGAGTTCTTGATTTTCCACTGTGTTGCATTAAAAGACGGCTGGACAAGATGTATTTGGTTATTTGGGTTATTTGTACAAAAGCTTGTAAAAAAAAGTCAAAAGCCATTAATAGTTCATGGTCCCTATTGTTCTTCCTGACTAAATTTGCTTTGTTAATCCGTATCCTCCAGGCTGCGGATGTTAATTGCCCCATATTCCTTATCAGGAAATTGTCCTTGGAGCTATCTAAATGCAGGCGAGCTCCCATGTTTCCACACTGTGGATCTAAAAGCAGAACATCGACTGCAGTTCACACACACAGGGACAGCAGGGCCCGGGCTGCCTAATTTGTGCAAGTGCCACCCATTTGAAAGATCGACAAATTAATAAAATGTATGACTGAAGTAAAGTATCAGCTCAGGGGGAGCCAGCAGAGGGCGCACTCAGCCAGCGAGCAACTATAGGTCTCTGGAACCCGCTAGCCATCATCTGACGATTCTATGGCCTCTCTGTGCAACGGACAATGTTTCAGGTCTTCAAATGCAGCAAGCAGACATCCTGATGATGGATCTTGGATATCCGGACCAAGGCTTCCTTGTCTGTGCGCCAGTCGGTTGACTGTCCAGTTAGCTACTTGTTTTAGGCCCAGACCCAATTTTCGCTAATCTCTATAAACAAATATCTGAATATGAATGTAGATAAATCTTTAAATAGGTAATAAAAGAAGGATGATGATGGGTTGCCAGATTGCATATCAGCCAGGTTCATTCTGCCTGTTTTGCTCTCCACACAGATTTACCTGCATGAAACCAATGCCCGCTCAATCGTGATTGGTCAATACAATTTGGACAACAAACAGAAACCAGAACACTTCAGATACCATTATCTTGTCTCTTTCCTACAGATTCTGGATTGCTATAGTATCCTGGAATCAGTTTTTATTGAGCGCAGACCATCTTACCCTTCAAGAGAAATCTTGTCCGTCATCCTTTCAGGTATTTATGTTCCCTCACAAGCCCCCAACCAAGTAGCATGATGTTTGCTGGCTGAGCAAATTTTTTCCTTTGAAAACCCTCAGCTAAACTCACTGATTCTTGTCATGGGAGATTTCAACTCGTGCAGTCTCTCACATGAGGTGCTGAGCTACAGAGAGCTGGTTACCTGCACTGCATGTGACAGTAACACACTGGACCACTTTTACTCCACTGCAAAGCATGCATATCACTCCTTCCCCCGTGCACCCCTTGAACACTCAAATGACTGCATAACACAGCTGGTCCTGACTATCAGACAGCGACTGAAGAGGCCTGAACTGTCCACATTGAGGTGATGGACTCCAGAAGCAACAGACATATTTCATGATTACATGGCATG
This sequence comes from Chelmon rostratus, assembly GCF_017976325.1. Lineage (NCBI taxonomy): Eukaryota > Metazoa > Chordata > Actinopteri > Chaetodontiformes > Chaetodontidae > Chelmon > Chelmon rostratus. Next base: position 3,404,387 of record NC_055669.1, on the reverse strand, counting down.
CAAGACAGGCTAGACAGAACCTCAAGAAGGCCATCGACACAAATCCAGGCTGGAGCATGATCCAAGCACCAAGCACAGTGTCTCCCCAGCCACCCAGAGGCTGCGCTAGCAGTGGTCTCACTCATTTTCAGCCAGTCCATCTCTGAATGCCGTATGCCACCCCCGTTTCAAAACATCCACCATCATTGTAGCTCCAAAGATGGACAAAATGACATGCCTGAAAGACTACAGACCAGCTGCTCTAACATCTGTTGTCATGATGTGCTTTGAAGGACTCATCCTGTCCCTCTTCAAACCAACACCCTCCTGAACCCTTCGCAGTTTACCTACAGAGCCAAACGCTCACTGCAGCCTCAGAGAGCTTCCATCCAGCTGCAGGTTCGGCTCCATCAGCACCAGGACCACCAGACGCCTGAACAGGTTTTTGCTAAGGCCTACACTCTGCTCAACAACCCATCCCACCTCCCTCCCTCATCCTCTGACCACCCACCACACACGCACTCACACACACACACACACACACACACACGCATGCACACATACACAGGCATGCATGACAGTGCAGCCCTCCACAATATGCTGTGCAATATGTGCAAATGTAGCACAGTGCAGCATATTTAATGTATTATTCCTAACACGCATAAAAATGCCAAACAGTGTATGTTGCATAATGTAGTGCATTTTATTATTCCCACTGTATAGAATTCTTGTATTTAAATTTCTTTAACTTTTTAACCTTCTTATTTGTAACATTCTTGCTTCACTGCACTGTGTACTTTATACATTTGTCAAATGAGGCAATTCTGATTCATATACAGATGTCTGTTTAAAGAGATTAATTTGTGTCAATGCAAAAAGTCCTCAAGCTCCCATGAATACAAGAGAGTGCACCACAAAGAAATTTTCACAGGCCTACCACCGACAGGAGCACCGGAGCCTTGTTGCCACATGGTCAACGTTATGAAACTGTCACACTGTCCGTAAATTTTGGAACAGAAACTACTTGGGTGGGTTTCGGAAAAGATCATGGTTTTGTTTCGAAAATGCAGCTGTTAGGTAGCTTAAGTACATAAATAAAAAAAATCTGTGTTGACCAACAGTTTCACACCGTCTCCTAGGTGAAAGCCATGTGTTTGTCTGACCCATCCGTTCACCCCACCTTCCTCCATAGGTGGCCTTTCTTGCTCTTTATACCACATCACCCAACTTCCTCCATTGCTCCCATCATAATTTCTGTGTTCACTATGCATGATTACAGCCTAACAATAAACATAAACATGGGTCATTTTCTTGTTTTTTGTTGTGTTATCACACATTGTTATTACTTGCTTTTATTTTTTTAAGCATTGTGTTGCATTTTATGCAGGAATTGTACTATGTAAATCAAGTCGGGTTTTTTTTCATTATGACCTGTACGGACAACCCATATGGCAGTTGGTGAAGATGGGCTGGATATTAACATTTCATCTAACTCTCAGTGAGGCAGTGAACAAGCCATTAGCTGGTTGTTGTTTGTTTAATAATTTAGTGTACATGACTTAATGTTAAATCACTTTGGTTGGAACTGAGGACTGTGTAGTTTTATGTATGTGTCTATTTTCTGACCAGTTACAAAGAGAAAACTCTGTGAGAAATACAATTAAAAATTTCCAGTCTGTTGTGCAAGTGTGTGCACTCAAACCAGTTTCTGTGTAACTAGAAAGAACTCAGGGTTTACCTCTTCCAGGCTTATTTTAGACTTCTGCTGGTTTAAATTATCCTTGCACCACCCAGTTATGAGCACATGGCCACATGTCGGTGGTGGTTCTTCTCGTCCTTTTTGGCCATCCCTTCTTAACATGATTCTATTGCAAGTGATGAGAGAAAAAACAGTTCTCATTTGGTGTAAAAATAGATTTTCAAGTTCAGCTGAAACTAGTATGAGGCTGAGTTTGACAAAGTGGGCAACTGGGTACCAAAGTGAGTTGTGTGAGAAATTCCATCTTGTGAAAATGCGAACACATCCTTACAGCACAGTCTGTCCTACTTTGTACTGCAACTGCTGCACAACAATTTCTCTCGAGCTAAAGTTCTATCTTATCTTGAAGCTAACAATGTTTGGATTTTTTAGTCTGTTCATCCAGGTCATGGTACTTCCACATGCTTTACAAAGGCAGCTGGACCTGCTTGAGGTTCTCGAAGAAGTTCGCCTCTCATCCAGTTCTTCAGTTCTAGCTGACTGCTGGGGAGTCCCGGGCATTTGTTATCTTGCAGACTCCTTCCCACCTTTGGAGTCATTGAGGTCACATCTGACTCGTTGACCCACCCAGCCATCATGGGAGCTGTTAGAGTTGGTGTCCGTGGGTGTTAATGTGTGAGTCACAGTGTGAATGGGTGAGTCATATAAGCTCTCTGGTTAACTCATTATACAATATGGCAGACACCACACACACACACAGTATGTCTATGTACTGTGTTTAGTTCACATTCATATTTTACTATGTGTATACGGTTGCATGTTTTAATTGGTACACTGACATTACTGTAAAAGGGCGTCCTTTAAATACGCACACAGATGAAAAAAATCCCCTGCAGAATATGGCAGTTTGCTTCTCTCTGCAGGAAAAGATGAGTCATTACAGCTCAGCTGCCGTAGTTGAATGATGTGGTTACACAGTTTATGGTTTGTTTTGGTTTTTGCTTTACTTCCTATGATATAACTTATTGTGATACATCTGCTGCATCAAGAGGCTGTTTCAGCAAGGTTACCACAGTGGTGATGTGGAAACTGTCAACAACAGATGATTCTTGTTTTTTACTATCAATAATTTACAGTTATTTGCAGCTGATATGATTTGTTGTACTGTTTTCTTTTTTTTTTTACAACCATTGGATTTTCATATCTTAGTGATTTTTTTATCTTTTCCTGCACACATTAAAAGTGTATGTTATTATGCTAACTACTAACTAGGATATGGAGAGTAACTAAGTACATTTACTGAAGTACTGTACTTGAGCACAAATCTGAGGTACTTATTTTCTTTTCGTGCCACGTTTTACTTCTACTCCACTGCATGTCAGAGGCAAATACTGTCCTAATTACTTCACTACATGCATCTGACAGCTTTAGTAACAAGTTACTTTATAATTACAAAACATATAATATAAAAACATAAAACATATGAAGAGTTTATAAAATCAGATTGTTTGTTATAGATAAGTACATTAACAACCATATACACAAGTAGAGCTGACACGATTTGTCAATTAATCATGCAGAAAAATTTACTGACAACGGTTTTGATAATTAAGTAATTTTGTAATGCAAATCTGCAAATCTTTCATGGTTCCAGCTTCTCTCATGGCTGGAATTGCTTTTCCTTTTAGTTATTTTTGATTAATTGAATCTACATTTAATGATGTTGAGGTCTGGATTGTTGTTCAGAATTTTACAAACCAAAAATCAATTAATGAAAGGAGAAAATAATCATCAGATTAATCCATAATTAAAATAATCATTAGTTGCTGTCCTATGCAAAATAGTTATAAACTGGATCCATCTCAACCAACTGCAACTGTTGAATCCTGCTTTTATATTGATGCTTGACTAATAATAATCTACATACATATATTATATATGTATGTATGATATATACTCGTGTAACAGTCACAGGGGCCATTTTTCCACATCAAGTACAATTACATTTAATACTTCAAGTACATTTTCCTGATTATGCTTACATACTTCTACTTAAGTAACATTTTTGATGCATGACTTTCACTTATAATGGAGTAGTTGAGCAGTGTTTTATTAGAACTTGTATTAAAGTGAAGGATCCTGCTCCTCCTGAGGTTTCTTCCATTTTTTCTTTTTATTTTTTGCGGGGGACTTTTTCCACATTCGAACGAAGAGTCTATGGATACAGGGCATCGTATGCTGTACACATTGCAAAGCCCCTTCAGGCAAATTTATGGTGGTGACATTGAGCTATATAAATTAAACTGTCCTGACTTGACTTGAATATTATGCTGGATTTGCATGTGTTTAGCAATGATATGATATTTGCATGTGTGTATTCAGTTTGGTCTTGTGGGATTTTTGGTGTCTCTCGTCAGACATGACATTTTTGCTCCATACCTGAGGGGACGTAAGTCAATAGCTGGTTTAGAGACATTAATTCTGGTTGTCTGTCATACACAAAAGTGTTGTCTTCATTACCGAAGCAGTTTAGCTGCAGGATCAATACAGGAAATGGCTGAAATGTGCTCAGTTTGTCCACTGCTGTGAGCATGACAACTATCCAGAGAGGATCCTCCAGGGAAATATCAGCAATAGAAACCTGTCCTGCTTCCAATCACATACTGTGGGCCATCGTTCTGCCTCTGATGGAACACAGACAGCACTTGTCAGCAGGATGAATTCATTTTTTGTTTTGGTTTTGTGGGAATTTTTGGTAATAATCAAAAAAAGACATGGTGCAATAATGACAGCTTCATCCTTTAAACTGCAACTAAAACAAACCCTCCTCCATCAGAGAATGACGGCATAGTGTTTTATGAAGTAAGGGACATCGGCATCAGCATCAAACTGAAGTTTTACTTTTTGATGCCGATTTGTCAGTTGTAGACTGAAAGGCTGATGTAGATGCAATCATTTGATACAGGAAAAACAAAAAACGCCTCATTTAGCAGTGAGAGGAGAATTAAAGCAGCCATCTGCCATTCTCAGATATATCCGATGTCTGTGATGACGAAGCTGTCAACTACTTCTGAAGACTTCCTCAGAGCTACAACTCCTCCTCAGACCTCACAGTGCTTAAAATTCAGTGCTCATTTTAAAGCCCAAGGACCAGGTCATATCATTCCATAGATTTTTTTTGTACATTTGTCAGCTTTAAAACTCTCTCTATAACCTCACTGCAGGGTTAACCCTTCAGAGCAGTGCCAGTTAGTGCAGTTTCTATCAGTTACCCACACATGTTCACTTCACACACTCAGCCCTGCATGCTATGAGAGCAAACATTGATTTCGTTCATCTTCTCAAAAAGAAGTGTCTTCATGAAGCACAGCTGGAGTCCGTGCTCGAGATAAGACTGTGTGTAAACAGCAGAGAAATGCTTATTTTTCCGATCTGATTGATTGCAATAAGAAAGATCAATAGATCGGTGAACCCTGCCCCTCCCCCATGCACTGGCCTTTTCTAATGCTGACTGTGATATGTTTTTATCATTCTTTGTGTCTAAGGACACTGACATAAGGTCTTAAAGAATACCTCCCTGAACTGTCTGACCCGTGTTTACCTGTTGAACCAGTTTAGCCCTGTTTCACCAGAAGAACTCAAAGCCAGTGTCTCCAAAATGCACCCCTCCTGTAGTCCTCTCAACATTGTTCTAACCTCTTTTTTTAAGATGTTTTTCGTTCCTTATTACTATACATACTCTCCATTGTGAATAGATGTCTTAGCTCTGCCTGTGTGCCTGATTATTTTTAACGTGATTATTCAGCCACTCTAAAAAGTCAAAGTTTATTTTAGTAACATTTTAAAGTAATTTTATACTTGCTTGTGACAGTTACCTTATAATATTCTGAAAATATTTGTCTGATGTTTTCTTTCTTTTACAATAATAATTATACTAGTTGTTTGGATAACGTATGAAAAGTAATACCCCAAATTACTCATATTTATTGGTTTAAAGGAAGAGCAGAGTAATGAAAGACGGCGTGAAGTTTCCGAGGAGACCCTGAAGACATCATACTGTAGCGTGGCGAGGGCGGACCGTGTGACGTGGACTTGAGGCTCTGGCTGTTTATTGTTCCTTCCTCAGCGCCGACTGACAAAAACAGGCTAACAAGCTGTCAGCTACCTTTTTCACACGGTTCACGGTTGGTTAAACGAAGGTGTAACGGTTGAGACAGCTGACTGCACAAACCAGGGGCCATGGCTTATGCGTACCTCTTCAAATACATCATCATCGGAGACACGGGTAAGCCGCAGCAAGTGCCAGCTAGACTGCCAGTTAGCATTCAGCTAGCTCTTAGCTGTTAGCTAGCGCTGTATTTCCGCAGTGTTGGATAGTCCAATGACGTGGTAAAAGCAGAGACGCAAGGGGTGGGATGACAGCTCCAATTCTACACTGTTAATATACATGGATAATATTGAAAACACCCTGACAGTGCCAGGAATGTATACACAGGCACCCAAATACAAGCTTCTCTTATACTACTTCGGCGGAGCAGTTGTTGACACTGGGGGATAGATGTAGGGCCTTTTGTCCGTTTGCGTCGAGGGTGGGGGTGTTAGCCACAGCTTGCTAGCCCAGCTAACTGCCTAGCTGGCAGTAGGTGTTCCACTAAATATTAGCAGGCAGCTGCCACGGCAGAACATGAACTGCTCATGAGATCTTGTTATATTAAACAGATAATAATCCTATCCATTTATTTTTCTTTTTTCTTGTGAATGCGCCATCAAACAACATAGTGCACGTTAACTTAGCCTCTTCTCACAGAAGGCCAGGACGTCAAGCTATAGCCTCTAATATCCCCTAAAATGGCGTATAGCACTTTTTTAAATTTCCGATCAAATATCTGCTGCACGTATTGGACTATTGTTTTAAACAAGATCGAAGGTTTTTCTGTCATCTAGCCCCCTGTGTGCAAAGCCAGTGGAGAAGCAGTTAACATTGTCATCTGTTTACTGTTAGCTGGCTGTCCTTATGAGGGGCCTGCTCATTTAGCTCGCAGTGTGGCAGCAGGTGCATTTGCAAGACTGCGATGTTAAAACGATGTGGCCTCAGTGTTAGAAAAGCAGACAGGGTCAACAACAGTCCTCCTAGGTAGAGTGAGAAATGTGTGAGGATCATACAGTACAGGAAACAAAAGTAAAGACTTAGGCCAAATATACAGTCAAGACCCAAAAAGGTGTTTCCCGAATAGAAAGCTAAAATGAAATTATTTGAAAATATTCTCCTCTCATGCATTTGTTTGTTAGTATAGAAGTCCAGACCAAGAAAAAGTTGTTATAATGGAAGTTATGTAAACACATTGGGAAAAGAGTCATCATGTGTATATGTGTTAATTTATTTTGGATGATCACTGTGGTGGGCTGCATGTTTACTACTGTGATATTGCGAAATAGGTTCATGTTTTGCCTGCTGTTGTTGTTTATCTCTAGAAGTGAGTGATGAAGAGAGCTGCAGCCAAGTTCCCAGCTTGATTACATGCATGCCTACTCCAGAAATACTCTGTACAGTCCACTGTGTCCACATTTAAAGCAGACTTTATTTTTCTAATTTGGTCATGTGTGGTCAGGACTTTATTTATTTATTTATTTATTTGGAGGGGTGTTGTGGGAGGTTCAATGAATCCTCAGCAAAATTAGAAAGATGAGAAACTACCCTTAAACATACATCTTTTGATGATAATGTGCGTGTGTGTGTGTGTATATATATATATATATCATAATGTGTGTATACTGACAAATATATAGAGAGATAATAGAGATAAATATATATGTATAAATATATATATGTTCTGTAGAGACTACTGTACATTCATACATACATACACATGTATGTAGGGGATAATGCCCGACAAGGTGTTTATTTTCAGGATTAATGGACGATGGGGAGTATTATCCCGCTTGTACCATGGTCACTTGCCAAAGAGAAAAAAATGAAGATCATTAATTTATATTTTCATGCATTTTGCAATCAAAACCTAAAATTTTTCTGAAGGCATAATTCAGTTTCTCTGGCAACACCTGAGGGTTTGACTGATACCTGGAACAATCATTACCATTCCCTAAGGTTCTTGTGCAATGGAAACATGTTGAATATGCCACTAAATACCTTACTCTTACCTTAAACCTTAGATACGGCCTAGGATGAGATATATTTCTAGTCCGCTCAGCTCATAGAACCCTTTGGCTCAGCAATAAGCCAGAAAGCTATCATTATGCTACCAAGATTCACAGTCAGTGACGTTGCATAGAGCTGACAAACAGTAAATATGATTTGACATTGAGTTTTACAACAAGACTAGCTAGCCATCCATGCATGGCATTGTTCTCAAGTCAATAAGAAGATTTTCATGAACAAATGATCATCATCTTGAATTTGATTTAATTTTCGCGGCGTTAGCTCCTTGTGATATTTCTCTCTTTTCAATTTCTCTGTCTTCAGCTGTATTCCAGTCATGACAGTCATTATATTTTCCAAATAGGTTAAAAGAAACATTGAAGTTGCTCATTGTTGTAATTAGATGTTGTTAATTAGCTTGTTAATGTGTTACAATAAATTCTAAACGGAAGCTTTAACTGCATCCCTGTTGCTATGGTTACTCATACAGACTGACTGAATTGAATGTGTGTGTGTGTACAAAGCATGTCTTATTTAGAACTCAAACATAAGACCTGTGTGTTTGTTGATGGACTTGTATTATTTAGGAACAAAAGTTTAACTTGATAAACAAGGCAGGTCTTTCTCTCTTGTGCTGAAGCCCTTCCACAAACAACAATACCTGATAACTCTGTGAAACAGTGCAGACATTACATGTTGTGGTACATTTTTTACATGTTGTTTAGCTTTGACATCATAGGTTGAATGGAAAGAGACTAGAAGGAAGGAGAGATGGAGACAGAAATTTGTCATGGCTGCACAGCTGTTGGCTTTCACCTTTTCACACCTTTAACAGAAAGCAGAACAGTATAGGTGACAGTGATATTTAATGGGAAAAGCATGAAGTCTAAGTTGAGTTTATTTATCCTGTCACAGTGTGATTACTATATGGCAAACGGTCCAGCTGTGGAAATGATATACCTAAAACTGCAGGACTGCAAATATCTGATGCTGCAGTCAGTTTTGTTGGAGGATGTTTGCTAATACTGGATCATGTGATTTCTGTCAGCAAAGAGATCAGCTGTTAAGATGGTGGTTGACATTGCACACATCTAAAATGTAAACACACAGATCATATCAAAGCAGGAAACTAGCCTATAGAGTAGAGATGTGCAAGCTGCCTTTGATGATGATTAAGGATATTATCTGTCTAATGTTTGCTGAGGGGAATTTAAGACTGAAAAAGCAGTCGGTCAGGTTCTGTTAATTCTGTAATATTTTTTTAATTTGATCAAAATTAAGGGTGTTGGTTATTCCACATGCATCCTGACACAAGACTCATATTTTAGACAATCAGATTGAGGAGGAGACTTAATTTCGACATTTTTGTTTTTTTTTCCCCCCAAAGGTTAAAGCATCTTTGATTGGGGTAATGTATGCTGGAGCAATAGTTCCTTTTAGGTACATTTTGTTGTTTAGTCATAAAATGTTTACTTTATAGTTAACTAAAATATTAAAGAAAATAGAAAAATGAGAATAGGTCATGTTTTTGCCATGCTACCAGTGTGTATAGTTGAATAAGAATTAACTGTTATCATTGATAAACATAATTTTTTTTTATTAAAAGGCCCTTCTATGAGGAACGGCAAAATAAGACTTGGTCACATATTTTCACCACATACCATCTTGCTTTAGATTTCTAACTGCAGAACATCCTGCAGACTAATGGACATTCACTGTTTGTTTCTTTTTACAGCCAGGCCTTATCTGTCCCTCACTATCAGAGGCTACTCGTGGTCTACGATAGTTTGACATGTTTCAGTTGAGAGTGTCTTTATCCAGAAAGACCTCAGATCTCCATGCTGGCCCAACTGTTTGGGAACAGATTTATTACAAAAAAATCATTGTTTTCATATCTCTTCTTCTACAGGCCTCGGCCTTTCCCCCGTTGCCCTCCAGATCAGTCTAACTCTGACCTGCACCATACCAACTGTCAGACATAATGGGCTCCCATGTCACATGGTGTAGGCTGCTCTAATTTTAATTAGTTGTCGAACAGAACTAGATCGTTTAAGGACATTCCATCATTTATATCCCCGTTTTCTGGTCATTTTCTTTGGTAAGGTGAGGTGAGCGGAAGATTGAGTTTTGAAAAGAGCTGCTCTCAGTAGTGGGTCGTTGCTTTACAGCTCAATGATTTCATGTTGTAGATTGTCAGGCACATCAGCTGGTTCCACTTTAAAAGATGTGTTCAGTTCCTTTTGTTTACTTTTCACATCCTGAAACCTCTCACCAAATGCCTGAAGGAGTTTTCACTCTCGGCAGAATTTCAGATGTCACAGCGGCTTTTGTTCTTGCAGAGTAGGAAAATGCAGTGTTTCCTCTTTCCAGGTGCACTTGCCACAGTTTTAATTTCACTTCAAAAGATTTCACATTTGAAAGCAGAGAGCTGAGAAGCTGCTGGAGCTTGAGGTTCAGCTCTGAGCTCTGTCCACCATGAAGGTCAAATCACACAGACACTTGCTATCACTGAGTTTCCACGTCAGGTTTTCCTTCATCTCTATAAATGATTCCAGACTAACAGGCACTTTGGAACAGTTTTACGTTGTCTGGCTCAAGCAGCTCCAGCAGCAACAAGGCTCTCCTTCACAAATTCTCCTTCTGAACGAGGTTTCAGCTTCTTAGCTGTTAGCTCACTCACCAGAAAACCTGCCTGCACAACACTGTCTCTGTCAGAATGTGTCTGTGAAAGCTGCTTGTTGGGCCTCCAAACTCTGCAGAAGAATGTTTATCCAAGCACATTTGCCGTCACGGCTCATCCAGTTCAGCATGTTTCAAGCTGTAGTGAGATTTCCTTTTTAATCACTGTGAGCATGTGGCCACAAACTAGCATGGGCACACTGGCTTGCCTTTCACTTTAATATGAAAATAGTTGTTTGTCCTTTTTTCTTGGGCAGTGTGCAGCACTCTGCATTCTTTTCAACAGGCGACATGAGGCATTGCCGTAATATCAACCGCTATGTGTGTTGTGTTCAGGGACCACTCAGGAGAACACGTTTGTATACTATTTAATGTTATTTTCTTTATCGCTGGAAAATGGTTCCCCACCCTTGCTCTTTGATGAAATGAAGCAGTAGCTGGGAGTTTATTGATTGAACTACCCTGGTCAATAGAAGTAAAGATGTGAACTCTGATTGGATTTTCTCTTTTGCCAGTGGCCTCCAGCCAGCCTGTCCACAGATCTGGTTGGCAGAAAGACAGACTGACTCTGGAAGAAAATTATAGTCCTTGTTCATGTTTAAAGCTCCAAAAATAGACTGTTCTATGGAACACTGCCTGTAGGTCTGCAAATTTCCAGAGACTTACCATTTTTTAGAGGTTTGACCCCTTTCTCAGAATGTTGAGATTCATTGTGGATCACTGCTAACTAGAAGAAGCACAGACATTTCTCTTGAGTGCAACTAGAGTATTGCACAACAAAACATGAGCAAACCCTCCAGTCGGTTACTAAAGCCTTCATGAAAATGATCCTGGGTCAGTTGCACAGTGTATGTGTGACTGAAGCTTCACAGCAGGAACCCGTAGGAGCCTGAAATCCAGGGGTGATGTGGTAAAAGTTTGTCGACAGTGCTACTTCAAACGGACTGTTGCTACATTCACTTTAATATCTTTGGCTAACATCTGCATACATAGTGTTACACTTCCAGTTGTCTATGTTAACACTGACGACAGTGTTAACGTATGGAGCAAGTAATCGTAGAAACTTTTGTCTTATGAGCTCACATAGACTGTATTTACAACATACATTTTGAATGTCCCACCTACATTGAAATTGAAATCTTAAGTAGTATTCTTAAAGCCATGTGTCCTTTACTTTTTCAACTTTGTGCTCCTGTGCACTTGAGCAAGGCCGATTGTGATTACATGACCAATGACGTGGACCACAGGAAGACTGATACTAATGTATTTTTGAGACTGGAAGTTCAGGTACCCCAGTGTCCTGCGGTCGGCCACATAGACGACTGACATTTGGCTGCTCCAGCGCTGTGGCTAGAGATCTATTGCCATGCTTGAAGGCACTTCAGCAGTCGTTACTGTAGGAGCACAGTTCATGTGGGCAGACTTCTTGTCAGATTCCTCAGCAGGGATTGCGGTGCAATCTGCTGACCTTGCTAAGCTTCATGTTACTGCTGTAAGTGAGCAGAGCAGTGTCTCACTGGCCTTCTGAACACTGCGAGACGTGCAGAACTAGCCTTCAGTTAATGAATATAAATTAAGTATAACGACCTGTAACTGCCTGCCAAAATGATATTGATTCCTCACTCTTTTAATAGGAAAGGCTAGATTGTTATCATCGACTCTCCAGCCTGAAAGCCTCATCTAAAAATACAGAGAAGAGTCAAGTACTTTGTCTCTGAACTCATCACTGTGTTTAAGGCACAAGTAGACATACCCCATCCAGCAAAATATGGATCAGTTCTTTTGTTGATTGTATTGATTATCATCATATAGCTTTTCATTTCATTGTTATGTTTTTTTAGCCACGCTTGCAGCCTAGAGGGATTGCAGCTTCAGTCAGATGATTTGGTCGGTCCAGTCTTGATAAATGTTGACTGGATTACCATGAAATGTGGCACAGCTGTTCAAGGTCCCCAACTGTGAACTTTAAGAATTTTGATGAATATATAGCTTTTCACATGGTGCCTTCATCAGGTCATAAGTTTGTCCAACACATTGGATCATGACAAAATGTAAGAAACATTTTTATCAGCCTTAGCTGTGCTGTGTGTTTAGTGCTTTTTAGCAAATGTTAGCATGCTAACACGCTAAACTAAGATGGAATCATGCTCAACATTAGCAGTTTAATATTGTCATTGATGGTATTCTGATGGTACTACTTAGCTCAAAGCTCCATTGTGCTTAAACACATGCGCTCAGGCACAGTATTGAGTGCATTAATTTCTGAATTTTTTAAAGGGTTGCGGTTTAACTTCTGAAAGTCTTGCTCATGGCTAACGTTTTTGTCAAAGCTTTCACATTGTTTGCATGTAGATTGTTGGCCAGTGCTTATCAGTCCACATCCATTGAATCACACTAGTGTTTGCTTAGCCAGAGCAGCTGAATCAATCCACCTGTCACTCTAACAGCTGCTCGTCACCTGGCCGAGTTCTGATAGCCCAGCGGGTCTTTACACATTATGAATGACTTCTGCATGATAAGAGCCTCTGGTATGGTGAGGCATTATTACCTCAACTGGAAGCTGAAGGAAAGACCTTGCACTATAACATGTTGCTTAGTTCCCCAGTAATTATGACTGATTGTAGCCACTCTCGCCATTTGAGGGCACAGCAGGTTTTGATTGTGGGCTGCTGTAGACAGTTTGCTCAAGCTCTGTACCACATGCGTCACGCTGTTACCTCTTGGCTTGAAATATGAGGTTGTGCAATGCTAGAATGGTCTGTTAATTGTATTATGACTTATTTTGCTAATTGGAAAAATATGGCAAATGGAAGCTAAATTGCTTAATGTTTCCTCGTATTATCCCCTGATCCTGGGTCGTAGCAGAGTGTGTTGTAGGCAGGTGCCTGTTGACTGCACACACCGTGACTGCAATGGAGGTGACAATGACATGATTGTTACGCCACCATATCGCTGCCCTCCTTATGATCCCTCTATCCTTCCCTCTATCTCTTATCATCATCATCATCACACAATCCCTGCCCAGCAACGCTGCTGCCTGGCAATGGTAACCCTTGGAAACCATGAAGGAGGAAGAGCATGTCCTTCTCTGTCACCTCCTTGAATATCTGTCAGTTTTTCTTTCTGGCTATCTCATTAGCATCATTCTCTCCTCTTCACTTCTCTCCTCACCCCACAAGCATTAAATAACAACTTTTTGTTCTGTTGGTAACTCTTGGCCTTTCTTAAAAGCAAAAGGGAAGGTTATGCATTTCACTTTTTTCAAATAATAAAACATCTTGTCTCATAGACATTGACATGTTATTTCTAAAGCAACCGCAGTCCAATTCATTCTGCTTTGAGTTGAAAAAAGGGCAGCAGCAGTGGTTGATAAACACTCACAGACCAGACAAACTAACACGAGGCTTCAGATGTCTGATTTTACCAGAACAAGCGATGTTTTTCAAAAGTAACAGTCACACTGGTGCAAAAATTCCTCTATCCCACTACCAGGCCTGCAGCTGATTATCAATTTTATCAGTTGTTTTGTCAATGGATCAGTTAATCAGTGTATAAAATGTCAGAAAATAGCCAAAAATTTCTATTCCCAGAGCTCCAGGTGACTTCTATCAATCTCTTATTTTGTTCTGCGGAGTGTAAAAACCTCAAAGACATTTAGTTTACAGAGTAACAGAAAACAGCAGCGAAGCCTCACTTTTAACAAGTTGAAGCGAGAACATTAGAATTTTTGCTTGATAAATGGCTGAAATCAGAGTGGTTGCCAGTTATGTCTGTTGCCAGAATAAACGTTTCAGTTCTACCCCCTACAGATTTTGTTTGAGGAAGACTTTGGAAGATAACCACTTGATCTGGCCAACTTCAACTGCTGAAGCCTAAAGCCTCATATTGGCTTTGACTGAGCTTTAGAAAACATTTTTGGACAGATCAAGCACATTAATTTCCCCATCTCTGATGTTGGATTTACAGTACTGTTGGAAGGGATCTTTTCATGGACATTACAAAGAGGAAAAATAATCACACCAACCAATTAAAGTCAAATTTCAATCTAAATATGAGCGTTTGAGTTTATATTAAGATGGATTGGTGAGAATGTGAACCTATCCTTTAAGTGTAAGAGCTATAATTCATTCATTTTGATTGTAGGCATTGCCATCTGACTTTGTAATCCAATAGTCTGCTTCACTGAGGGGTTTTTTTGTTGTTGTTTTTGGTTCAAAATACTAAAACTAACAAAAGCTGGTCATTGAAAGTTGGATGAATGAATCAATGAATGTTGTCATCAGAGTGTTTGTGGATCTGTGGCAGTCTGCAGCATTCAGAACTGAAGTCATATGTAGATTAGTGTTGATAAAGAGCAGATTCACTCGTGCCACCAGGAACAACAACAGTGGCATCACACATACAAAGAAGCCAGCAGGTCAGCTAGCTCACTAACAGTCAGCAGGTTAACTGAACTCATAGAGGATAGGTTGGAAAAATAGTGTGTAAGCTCCCTGCTGGGGTTTTTTGAACTGCATGATGACTCTAAATTTTTAAAAATTAAATGTATTAGATATTAATTACATAAGTACATTAACCTATGTGCCACCCTATAATCACTGTTCCAGTTTTGCTGCATTAGACTTTTCTTTAATTGTGTGTGTGTGTTTCATTTTCAGGTGTGGGGAAGTCATGTCTATTACTACAGTTCACAGACAAGAGATTTCAGCCAGTTCACGACCTCACTATTGGTAAGAGCACCTGTCCTCTACACATTCAACACTAAGTCAACATCACTAGAAAAGTATAATAATAATAATGATATATAATATATCATCATAATTTGGCATTTACTAATTAAACATACACACACCCTCCTTAGAAAGCAGTGCAAAAAGGTACGGCAAGTGCTAACAGGCTAAAAAGGATGTGAAATTAGCTGTGGTGGGTTTTTCATGGTCTAGCTATAGGTTACTGATATCATGAACCTTTATCACAGTAAAAGATAATGTCTTTTCAGATAAGCAAAGTTGAGCTCACCGTAACCCTAACATTCAGACGGATTGCACCGCATTTAACTCAGCACACTGCTCCTTGAAAACAGGAGAAGAACTACAGCTGCTGTTTGAAAAAAGAGACCACTTTCATCTTAAAATTTCCCCAGTAACAGTAAATCATTTATTAATAGTGACCATCTTCCCAATCATAGGAAATTATATATGAGATTTTTAAAGAGACACTTATATTTCTGACTTAAGACAAAGCACAGGGTATGTGAAATATGGCAGGCCAGCATCCTGTGACTTAATTATTCCTGATGGTTAGTAATGTTACCATCAGTAGCCTGTCAGGGTTCTGCTGGCTGTTCCTGAGACCCGGCTCAAGGCCAAAGGTGACCAGGCATTTGTAGTTGATGGTCCTCAGCTCTGAAACTCCCTGCCTGAGGATCTGAGGCTTGCAGAGTCCATGACATTTTTTTAAATCAGTTCTTAAAAAGTCTCTTTTCAAAAAGGCTTTTTATTCAGTCTCCTCAGTCTTCATCTGTGCAAGCTATGTAAAATGGGTGAATGAGCCGCGAAGTGTGCCTCACAAAGCAGTTGCATCAGGAAGACCACACCTGCTTAGACATACTGTATCAGCAGGTGTGGTCTTCCTGATGCTGCAGCATAGAGCCCCACTGAAAAATTAAATCAGCCAATGTTATCATCTGACTTTTGCTGATGACAGTTGTATCAGTTTTGGTTCACATGTCAGCCATCAAGTAACCGCAAATAGTTGTACAGAAAGGCCATATGTTTGAGGTTGTTTAGGGATGCTTTCTTACCTTTCACATGTCGCTACAGTTAAAACAAACTATAGCGCATTTGGCTGTTTGGTTCATTCAGGCTTGTGCGAAAGCTGTCAGTTGACAGTTTGCAGACCAAAAAATTGGACTGAAACCACCAGAAAAGGTGGGGTCTGAGTGCTTAACTCAGTGGGCTCGGGTGTGCTTCATTTTTGGTGTAGAAGTGAAGCGCACCAACCTCTGGACTATGTGAGAATAAATGTTGTATTTTAGTATAAATCCAATAGTGAAGCTACTGTTAAATCCAACTGCTTATCATGGGCTGTTGTTGAACACAATGTCCTGTGGTGCGAGTATTCATACGATTATTTTAAAAATGTTGATGTAATACTAGGGGATGAAATGCCTCCTTTTCCCATTCTTCACAATTCATAATATAGGTGGTTCTTGTCTGCTAATGCTCATAATCATTTATTTTTATGTGAGCTCTTTATGACATCTGAGAAGATAAATAAACATAACAACAAGCAGGACATTTTGACTGAGTCAGTACGTAATTGTACCTAATTCACATTCTTCTGTTTGTGTGTGTGTGTGTGTGTGTGTGTCTAGGTGTGGAGTTTGGAGCGAGGATGATCACTATAGATGGCAAACAGATCAAACTGCAGATCTGGGATACGGTAATGTATCTATTGTATATATTTTTTTAAAGAAAGCTTCCCTCACTGTGGCAGCATAATCATGACGGTAAAAGGACCTGAACAAATCTTTAATGACCGATGAATGTATGGAGGGCTTTGAAAATGCAGGCATTAGAGGTCTTAAATGTCTAATGTGATTAACTTGTGATTCTGTAATGACCTCTTTTAAAAGAATAAGATTCACTTTCGTGTAAATATGAATCTGAAAAAGTTTTCAGAAAGCCCATTTTGATCTATGAGCCCTGCTTTTTTTCAAACCAAAAAACATAATTTAAATGGTTCCTGTCTGGTAATTTTGTAGGGAAGGAACCTGTGTCTGAATCTGCCATAAGTGCATCATCTTTGAACATTAATGATAATATTCTGGCTCAATTCATTGTGTTGTAATATATTTAACTTAGTAGTAGACCATGGTGAATTGTGCGGTACACTTGGCTCTGAATACCACTTCAAAGAGGTCTTAGGAAAAGTGCATTCAGTTTGAGTTAAGTGTACGTTTCAGCCGTGGGACACAATTGCCTACTACCTGCTGGCACTCTAACACACCTAATTGCTCAAGATTTCAAGTGCGGGTGTTGGGACAGACCCGTAAAAAAGATGCTTCCTGTACATACAGTTAACCGGATGACCAGCAGGTGGAGTTAGCACTCCATGGAAAAACACTGCTCCAAGCATGAGAGGAGCAGCGAGAGGAGAAAGGCCCACAACAATGATGCCAGCCCTGCCTCTCAAAACTCAGACTACTGCAGGTTTTCCATCCAGCAGCTAGTTAATTGTCTTAGCCTGGTTGTCCAGGTGTTACATAGTCCCTTTTTAGATGGTCAAAATGAAAACCATTCTGGTGCATACTGCTGGATTTGTACAATATACCAGCATCCCAAATGGCTAGAGAAACCAGTGGGATCATTGTGTAGGCTGCACATGCCATATGAATAAGTATGTGTGCATGTGTGTGTTTCTGCACACCAGCATGTAGGCCAGATGGCAGACAGACACAGTGTTCCCTCTCTTTCACCCTTATTTATCATTTATTCACTAATAGCATTACTGACTGGTTGACTGCTCCCTGAATGACTGACTGACTGTTCTAGAGGCCATCCAAGTAGCTGTTTGACTCACTGACCAGTCCTGTGGCAGACTGGCCATGTGAATGAGTTCCAGCTGACCAGCTAACTGGTGGGCTGCTTGGTGACTGACTAGTTGTCTGACTCAGTGACCGACTGCTTCATTGACTAACAGACTGGGTTCCTGGATGACGAACTGGCAGGCTGGTCCTCTGAGTTGCTGAATGATTCACCGACTGGCTGTGTTTCTGACTGACTGACTGTCTGGTTTTTCAGATGAGGTCAGAGCAGCGCAGGGCTGCAGCTGCTAGGATAGAGTGCTGTTTTGTTTTCTGCTCTGGCCAGAACGAAACACAGACAACATTGTTACTGTACATCGGGCGGAGACAGAGGATGAATAGACATTGCAGGGGGGGTGGTAAGAGCGCTCGATGGTGAAAGGAGTGATGGAAAGAGGGGAGGCCCAGGGATTCATAGGGAAAGAATGAAAAGATGATTGATGCAAGAAAGACACAGTGGATGTGAGACAATAGCCGGTAGTATTTGAAGGGGGAGTGAACGAAAAAGGTGATCTTATGGGCTAAACAGACTGCACAGTATATGTGACGTACAGATACGATGCCACAGGTTTAATCCATATGACACTGTAGCTGATGTGTCTTTCCATGTTATTCATAAATAGGGAAACTGGGAGGAAGCAGAGAGAAAGAAAGGAATTGTGACAGATAAATGGAGATAGAAAGAGAGAACTCCATTGTATCCCATTACAGACTCTGCTCTGTCCTGTCCTTACCCGAGCTAACTGAAAACTGCGAGCCAGATTCTGCTAGACAATCAGGACTGGTACAGGACATGTATGGGGCTAGACTACATAAACAGGACTCGTAGACGACCACGACTGATGGGGGGTGATGTGTGGGGCTACAATATGCGGCCTGGAAGGCCAGAGTCAAACTTCAGGGTCAGCAAAGGATCAGCAGTGGTCTGTGGTCATTTCAATTATTTAGATTTCAATTTCTGTTTATTAATATATGTATGTGTTTCTGTAGGCTGGTCAAGAGTCGTTCCGGTCCATCACCAGGTCTTACTACAGAGGAGCAGCAGGAGCACTGCTAGTCTATGACATCACAAGGTAATGACCAATCAGACAGACCCTACACACTCTGCAGCCAAGCTCTGTGGTCCCTAGTTCAGCCTGTCCCATTACTAGCATCCTATCTTCACCATGGAAGGTTGCCACTTGCAAGTTGTAAGCACACTGTGAAAATATTGTAGATTAGCATGGTGTTTTAGCGTTTTTTTGTAATTCAACAGCTCTGTGAGACTGTACTAAGTACAAGCTAAATGTACAAGCTAAATGCTGACATCAGCATGCTGACAATAAAGATAATAGTTTTATGTCAATCCATCCAATAGTTGCTGAGAAATTCATGCCACAGTTGGGGGAATAGTCAGATGATCATTAAAGTCACATGAATGTCTGAAATACCTTTTGTGCCAGTCCATTAAGGACATGTAGCGATATTTCACAGGATAAGTGATGTCTTTAACTTGCTGCTAGAGGCTAAGTCAGGGAATCACCAAAGACATTAGGATTTATTGTCTGCTACCATGGAAGTGATCATACAGTCTGAGTAGAAATGACAGGAGTCAGTTTTCTTTTTGTTTTAATGAGATAGAGAACAAATAGCCATTTTCTTTGTCATTTTAGTGTAACTTTAGTTGCCGTTATCCTAGGACAGAGGAGACAGACATACTTGTGCATCTTGTTGACAAGGTGTACATAACACCTCTGGTGGGGGAGTGCTGCATGGATGCATTTAAAATGAGCTCTTTTGAGATCGGATAGCTATCTGGTTCTTGCAAGGTGCAGGAAGTAACTCAGTGTAAATGGTATTGGCTGCCTCTCTTCCTAAACCCCACTAGCAGCAGGTCGGTCTGTCCATCCATTCAGCACTATGGTCCACAGCAAAATATATTGACGACTAATGGCCAGATTGACATGAAATTTGTTATTGATCCTCAGGGTCCCCAGAGGTTATTCTTAATGATTTTCCTGACCCTGTGACCTTTTGTCCTTTACTACCATTTGGTCAAAATTTACCCTTCTTCTTTGTCAAAAAACAAAGAAATTAATTGTCTGTGAATCCTAAATATCCCCAGAAGAAGGATCCTGCGTTTTTAGCTGTGACCTAATCTGCAAGTGCAGTCAGCGGACTATTTCATTTTAATGTGAGTTTTGTGGGGCACTCGTGTTCAGGGCAGTAAACTAGAACAAACAGCCAGTGCTAATTCTGATTAATTAAAAATTTCCTGATCTGCAGCAATGTTGTTTTAACTGTGGCAAAGACTCATGATATCAGTAGGTTGTAGCCTATTATTGGCAACTGTCCTGCTTCCAAATGTTATTTTTAATCCCCTGAATGTATTTTTATATCTGTGCACAAGTCACAATTGTTCTCCGTTAGTTGTCACCCTGTTGATTGTATCATATACTATATTGGATTGTATAAAACTTGGAAATTCAACTATGCCCTGGTGGGGCCAAGGGGGTTTGAGGGTTCAGCCATGAACCAAAATATCCTGGATTGTATCCTGACTTCTCTGTACTGTTGATTCTCAAATAAAAGCATAAAATGCCAAAAAAAAATAAAAGACAAGAAGATTAAACTGTTAATGCATGTTCAGATATGTGACGCATGAAGATTTGCGCACCCAAACTCCCTCCAAACACATCCACATGCCCCTTTGTCAACATTAAAAACACAACAATTGTTATTGAGGCCAAATGTATTTTAAAGCTAATTTAGAGAAGTGGAAGTGAATTTTTCTGGGACTTTCTGGGATTTTTCTGGAGGACCGTTCAAATAAAAATAGCTGGTAGGCCACTCGGAGAGTAATAGACTGAATCAAATCTGATTTCTCATGATAGGTGAAGGAACAGGTGAGATGAGGTGTTATTGTTATTGGTTTGGTTAAATGGTTGTAAACATTCGAGAGGAAGTGACTAGGATGTCATTCAGCATTTCACAAGGCAAAGTAAAATCTGGTCTTGAGAGTTTGGAAAATGCTTAATTTTAACCGCTATGTGTTCTGGGGATGGCGGAGGATGGGAATTCAAATATACTCCTTGAAAAATGCTTGATTTTCAGCATAATCTGATGTTTCATCTGCACAATCATAATATACCAAAACTCTTTTAATATTCAAAATGAAACGATCCCTTCATATTTGTTTGTTGTCTCCTGCAATCGAAATTAGCAAACATTAAATAATCATGATCAAACATACAGTCAAAGTTAGTATGAGCTGCTGGTAAAAATAAGGTGACAATAATACATTGATTGCTGTGGACAAAGACACTCTGTAAACTAAATTCTTCGCTATTACATTTCTAGCAATAAATTAGATGTTATGATGAAGGCTTCAAGAATCTGGAATCTGATTTAGGAAACTTGAAAATGATTAAATTTTGCTCTTAAAAAGCTGTAGGAATGCTGAATCTGATATCAGTGTGTATACTGTAATGCTGTTAGACCTAACAGGTGCTTTTTCCGTGATCATCTCTGTCTTATCAGTGTGAAAGTGGGTTGAAATTAGATTCTGCGCTTGCTTTAACAGAAGGGACACCTTCAACCACTTGACGACCTGGTTAGAGGATGCTCGCCAACATTCCAACTCCAATATGGTCATCATGCTTATTGGCAACAAGAGGTAAGATCCTTTTTGTGGCAAGATACGTTCCATTGTGACAGTTCCATCCTGTCCTACAATACATGAGACCATCAACAACACGTGTCTGCTGTCGGTGGTGTTTAAGAGCATTATGCTATATAATGATGGTTTGTCTAAAATTCGCTGCTATGGCTGGGCCTGGTCCTAACCTCACACTGTAGCCTGTGTTCAGATTTAAAGAAATCAAACTGTTCCACACTAGTTTAAGTTAGAAACATAATTTAGTCAGATTTAATTGAGGAACTCAAAAATACATTAGTTATTTACAATAATTTTGGCTCACTCTGCACCAGTTACATAACATAGCATTGTGTAAGACTGTTATGACAAGAGCCTGTTGATAGAATTGCAGACACCTTGAAACTAAATTTAAAAAAACATAGTCTTTGTCAAATTTAAATGAGGAAGTTACTGCTGCAACAAACCTCATCTGGTTATTGACAACACGCTATAGCCATGGTTACGTAACAGCGTTACATAAGAAAAATCATACAAGTAATAAGTTAAAAAAAAAGTGCTGTAGTTGATATCGTTACAAACACCTTGAAAACTAATTTGACCTAACTTGAAAACTATCTATCAAACCTGCCTACTTTAAGGCAACTACTTTTTTCCTGATTGAAAACACATGCCATTGCATTAACATGTGTGTGTGTTTTAGTGACCTGGAGTCAAGGAGAGAGGTGAAGAAAGAGGAAGGTGAAGCATTTGCCAGAGAACACGGCCTCATATTCATGGAGACCTCAGCCAAGACTGCCTCTAATGTGGAGGAGGTAATAAAACTCGCACACACAGTCATGTTTCCATCACTTCAGAGGACATTAGATAGACTTTCATTCATTTCCTGGAGACCCTAAACCTAGCCTTACCCCTACAGTAACCCAAGCCTAAAATTTTACATTTTGAGGGCTTAGATACCCGTGCACACATTAGTTTCAACCCTGCTAATTTGATTCAGCCTACATTTGAAAGTGACTGGTTGTTTGGTATTAATGTATAAAACAATAAGTTTAAGCTTACCTGAACCTGTCTTGAGTTCCAAAATGCTATAAACTCCACCTGTCTGAAACATATACTACTGCAGGTCAGCTCTACTGCTAGCAGGTTTTTCCTCTCATATAAATCTTTTTTTCCACACCAGGATTTCACACACATCATCTGCTATTTCACAGATATCAGTCCTGCCTGTTGACATCTGTAACTAACATTATTCTTCTTGTTTGGAACACAGTACAGGCAGGATGTGTTCAGTATCACCAAGCCTTTAGCAGGCTGCAGTATTTATTATTATACTCATACACTGGCTTACGTCAGCTTTATATTACAAATCACATTTAGTTCAAGTAGTGTCATCCACCTCTGATATGACACAATTTGTTCTATTACATATTTATTGTAATAGAAATGTTCATTAGCGCACAGAGTCGACAGCTCTAATGAGAAATTTTGATTAGAGTCTATACCAGTGTACATTACGGTCGTGATTAGCCACCAGAACAGTCATGATTAATTGAATTTATTGAATTGAATTAATCATTTAAGTATTCACTCATATTTTCTGTAAATGTCCTTACATGATGTTCTAAATGCTATGTAAAAGCCTGAGGCACCCTACCAAGAATATTATAGAAACATACAAAATCCCTTTTTCAATAGTACTTTCATTTAACGTATTCCTTTTTAGCCACGCTAGCAACGTGGCTCTAAGGATGGCAATGTCGGTCAGTTGTTCAGTTTTGAAGATGAACCCTACTGATTCCCTGACTTTCCTCTAGTGCCACCAAGGGGTAAAAAAAAAAATCAATTTATCCAATACCGATTACCGAATGTTAGCATACTAAGACACTAAACTAGGTGAACATGGTAGACATTACACCTGGTAACATCAGCATGTTAGCACTGTCATTGTTAGCATACCAATGTTGGCTGTAACCTCACAGCACTTATTAAGCCCGAAAACATATCAGTCTTGAAAAAAGCTTAATTTTAAAGTTGTATCTAGTTTTCATTAAATCAGACCCGATTCGTGATGCTACTCATGTTCAGCATTTTCTCCAGTAGCCATTCAATGTATTTGCATTCAATACTCGCCATTCGATAGTAGTTTTTATCAGTAGTGACATAACCTTCCCACCCTGGATTCACAGGAAAATGATTTAAAGAAATAAAAAACATTCTGTATAATTGTATATGGGAAACTCCTCCTCAAGTTGCTAAAACTCCAAATTCCCAGAAACAATAGTGAGGACATGACGTTGGCGTCCTCAGTGGTAGTTACAGCCCTGCCTTCCTCATTACCACCACTGCCCTCTGTCATCGTGGAAACTGAATGATTAGCCACCAACACACAATACCATCAGCCTAAAAGCAGAAAACCGAGTGTTGCCGGGTGTGTTATGAAGGAAATGTTACTCTGTGCACACTGAAAGATGAGTATGCGGTCATGAATGGTGAACAGAGTTATGATGACTCAAAAAAAAATTTCTTTGTTAGCTTTCAATATCATACTTGCAGTATTGTACTTGTTATATCTTGTTTATATGAAGTCTGGACTGTTTATCCGTAGCATCATGGATCACCATGCTTGAGCCTAACCCTCCCTGCCTCACATTAGCATCATGAAGCGCAGTTAGCACACTGCGCTCACTACTCCGCCCCTCGCAGAGACACACCCCTGGTGTTGTTGAGTGTAATGAATGCATGGCGTTGTCCTCGGGGACCCCTTTCTCACTTATCCAATCACATAAATGATCCCATCCTACACTGCACAGCATGCCAGCCAGGGGCACTGCAGAGACTGTGTGTGTGTGTGTTTGTTTACATTGATTTTTTTTCTACCCTCTCTTCCTGGCCTATATCATGCAAACACACACACCCACACTACTGTTGAGTAGAGCTCTCTGTGGGGTTAAGATGAGGGGGGAGGGGTGTGTGTGTGTGTGTGTGTGTGTGTGGTATGATTAATTTGTCTCATTAGTGTCCTCTGAATCCTCCAGATACCATTCCTCTCCTCCCTTCTCTTCACCTCTCTTCGCTCCATCCCTCCTCATCCCTTGACGTCCATCATTTGCTCTTTACCTCCTCCCCATCCTCCTTCACCTCCCCCCTCCCACTCTCCATCCATTTCTTCCTCCCTTCCTCCACTGTGTATTCCTCCCCTTCCTCCTCCATGTCTTCCTGCCCTCTTCCATTCATTTCTTCCTCCCCTCCTCCCTCAGTTCCTTCCTCCCCTCCTCCTCCTCCTCCCTCTTCTCCATCATCTCCCTTTCTTTCTCCAGCAGTATATCAACCAGTTATAGTTCATACATATTCATAACCCCCACCCTGCCTCCCCTCAGCGACATCCAGCAGCCAATCAGTGCGCTGGGTTTGTCGTCAGGGTCTGTGGGTGGACACCGGGTTGATGGGATGGTCCTTAGAGATAGAAAGAGAGAGATTCCTGTAAGCATCGTCTCATCTCACCATCCTTTCTTCTTTCCTTGCATCCTTCCTTCCTTGAGACCCTTTCTTTAGCCTACTCTTTTCTGTTCTTGTTTCTTTACTGCTTCTGTCTTTTATCTATTTTAATCTAGTGTTTCCTGTACTTAAATATTTCCAAGACATGCAAGAAAAGGAAGTGTAGAGAGATGTGAAAGGAACAAGGGATGCAGTGATGTGTTGAATGGAGTAAAGAGGACAAGAGTGAACAGGACAGAGTGCACTAGAGAGCACCCTTGGGCTTCTCAGTCTATTTCAGACTGGGTGTCAGATAGAAGTTCAGGACATATTTTCAGTTCTTTAACGACTCTGCTGAAGGAACACACTTCTTCTTGGCCTGGCCTGACAGAGTTGTGTGTGGTGGCAGTTGGTAGCAGTGTTTCACTGTTCCTTCATAGACTGAAGTGTTTGTGATCTGGGTTGATGTCAGAACTCCACTTTATCCCAGTTGCTCTCCAGTTGAGACCTTTGAGACACAAACACTAAGAGACTGTCCCTGGAGACAAATGCATCAATACCACACTCATAGGCTAGTCGCTCAGAGAGCTTAAATCCACTTTATTCTAGCACCTTTGAGCCTTGCAGTGCTGTCTGCAAGCTGTGTGTGTGTGTTTTCTGCTCAGATCTTATTGTTGTAGCAATTGTTGACAAGAAGAAGCAAATCTCCAATGAAAGGTTTCTGCATCTTCTAACAAGGCCTTCAGTCATTTCACGAAAAAACTTAAAAGTTAAGGGCTTAGACAGTGTTCAGTGAAGAATTTTACTTCTTAAAATAGTCTATATCTTGAGCTCTTTAAGTCCCAAAAAAACATTTTATAGCATCTTCCTTCCTGGTATGTGTTTCCTGTTGAAACAGAATATTGACACAGGACAAAATAAACCAATGTGGTATCACTGAGGAGAGAACGGCAGTTTTTGTTTCATCAGAGGGATAGAGAAATAAGCAATGGGTCTCTGAGAGAGTTTTAACTTATAGCTTTACAACAAGTGAGTATTTTTCAGTTTCAGATGCTAATATTTTGCTATTACTATTATTATTATTATTGTTGTTGTGTTCTTTCATTGAATTCTGCACACTTTTTTCTCCAAACATACCTTTGCTCATTGTGGCCTGTTCAGTCCACAGGACTTGTTTCTAAAATGCATCGGGCTTGTTTAGATGTTCCTTTGCAAACATCTGACGCTGAGTTTTGTGGTGAGGATGCAGGAAACGTTTTCTTCTGATGACTATGAAGCTCATATTTGTGCAAGTGTTGCTACACAGTAGAACCGTGTACCACCAGTTCAGAGTCTGCTAAATCCTCCTGAAGGTCTTCTGTGGTGTGTAGTGGGCTGGATTTGCCTTTCTCGCAGTCCAATGAGTAATTTCTTCTTTACATTATGAACTGAGGAAATAGTTTTCTGAAATAATAGCTTTGCTGTCTTCTTATAGTCCACCTGCTGTGTGGGCATCAGTTATTTAAATTTGAAGTGCAAGTCAGCTGTTTCAAGGAGCCCATGGCTGCTGATTGTTTAGACAAGGTTTGAGGAGTCAGAGTATCTATAAAACTCTTAGATTTGCATCACTTTGCCTAACAATGACTCAGGTTAATTAAGGTCAGAGGCCTTGGTAAAAGTTATGTGTGTATGGCTTTTGCATGGTGCTCCTTTCCTTTTTTCCCCCACTAAAATTGTACATAACAAAAATAATACACTAATCTTGCTTTAAATGATCATCTTTACTGGAACTATTCTTCTACCCACTTAATTATTCACAGCCTCCCAGGCAGCCAAAGGTTATTTTTATTTTAGTCATCATCACATTATCATTTTGTGGTCTTGACATGCTTCACATGAAAGTAGAAAAATACATTACAAAATCTGTGATATGAAAAGGTTTGTAGAAAAGCAACGTCATGTTTTAGCCAGAGTGTTCAGCAGTCAGAGGCTGGTGGTGGTGTTCTTTAACATCTGAAACTTGTACTGAATCTGTTTTGCGTTCATAATGACATGTGGCTTTTTGTGAAAACATTTTCATTAGAGAAAGAGTTGAGAGTCAACACTGAATCTTCTCTCTCTCTCTCTCTCTCTCTCTCTCTCTCTCTCACTCACTTCCTGCCTCTATCTCAGGCTTTCATCAACACAGCCAAGGAGATCTATGAGAAGATCCAGGAGGGAGTGTTTGATATCAACAATGAGGTGAGACACACTGTTCCCTCCCCTTTTCCCTCCTCCTCAAACCACTCCTTTCTCTTTTTCAGGCTGTCCTGTCTTCCAAGCTTTGTTCTCCTCTATTCCTCTCCTCTGTCTCCTCAGCGTGGTTTTCCAGCAGTGTGTGTGGTTTGCCACGCTCCCCCTCTCAAAAAGAAGGGAAAAAAACCCTCGTCTTTGCTTCCTTTCACTCCAGCCAAGCAAAACTCCCTGTTTTCCTCCTCTCCCCTGCTCTATTTTCCATTTTCCATTCACTCCATCTTCACTCCTCAGCTCTCTCTCTCCCTCTCTCTCTCTCTCTCTCGGCATCTTGCCAGCTCATAAATTCCTCACATCCCACAAGGTCTCAGTCATTCGGCAAGAAAACAAACACTCAGCCAGCCAGCCAGCCAGTCTGTAAGCTGTCTATCCAGCCAGTCAGTAAGTTTGCTATCCAGTCAACCAGATGGTTATCTTCTCAGTGGAACAGTAATGCAGGCAGGAAAGTCAAGACACCAAGCTCGTCAGCAAGTATGCACTTGTCAAGTGTTAGTCATACTACTTCCACATTACTTGCTGAATTCATGTTAGCATTTTCAGGTCGGTTTCATAAAAATCTCCTTCCATTCAGAAATGCCTGAACAATAGTTGAAGCCCAAATGACTGACAAAGCCTGCAAAATGACCATGTACAGCTGCGTCAATCATGTCCACACTTGTTACCATTTTTCATGAATACACCCAGCTAGCCAGCCAGTTATCTTAATCCCCATTACAAATCTCTGATTGGTCAACTGGTTGAATTAGCAGTCATTAAGCACATCACATGTTTGAATAAGTGAACAAATCTGAGATGTGAGCCGTGGTTCAGAGGTCAGAACAAGGCTAGGCAGTCCAGTCATGCAGATGGTTGGCTTCTGAACAAAGCTGTTATCCAGTTGTAAATTGCAGCTTGAATTGTGTCCCAGTCCACACAGACCGCCCTCATGCAGCCCAAAGTTTGGGCCTGAACACACGGACCATGCCCGCAACAAACATGTGCGAACACGTCCTTGAATTCAAGCAGCCACTGTAGTATGTAAACAGAACCGTGTGTGCGTCCTCTCTGTTCAAGTCTGAGTGGCACGGAGATCTGGCCCTTTAGCCAGCCAGGCAACAAGTACGAATGTCAGTGAGAGAGGGCTGGAGTTAGCCAGCCCGTGAGTGTTTTTGTTATTAGTAACAGTAAGACGGAGTAAAGGCAGGCCAGCCGGCCAAACCACATCAGCTGACTGGCTGCAAGAGAGAGAGGGAGAGAGAGAGAGGGGGAAGCCCCACTAGAAATGTTGGCAGCCACTATGAGAAAACACTCACACACACATACTTGCACACACACACATGGCCTTAGCTCAATAAATGTGATTTAAAGGCATACAGTGTTTCCCAGAGGCACTGCTGCTACTGAGTGTAGGAGGGGGAGTTACACTGAGAGGGAGAGAGATAAATATATACAGAGGGAGAGAGCGAGGCTGAGAGTGTGCTTCAGACACAGAGAGAGATGAAACGGAGAGAGAGGGAGCTTCAGTCGAAGGGATAAGAGAGGGAGAGAGAGATGAAAGAGCTGTGTCTCTCTACCACCCACCTGCCTGCCTCTCGCTCTCTGTTTCTCTTCTTTTATATGTGCCTCCCTTTTTTTCTCCTCGTGTCCTTCAGTGCTGCTGGTGTTTCCTTTGCCTTTGTACAACCCCGCAGCACCTGTTGCTTCCTCTATGATGTGATCTAATAGGAGCCCCTGCAGGCGCTAGGCAATGTTAATCTCACCCTTAAGGCAATGACACACCCGTGCCTCCGTGTTTTTTCATCATTAAGAGACTATAATTCCTTTTTTTGTTTGCCTACAGTTGCATTTTTTTGTTGTTGCTGTCATGATTAATGAGTTTGAGTTTTATGGACTTGCATCAAACAAATGACAAAAAATACCAATGTAAAGTTATATGCAGGAATATAAATGGTAATCTTGTAATCTGTCCATGACCATATTAACCTGTTAGACGGCCCAGGGGCAAGAATTTGCTGCTGGGTCCCCTTTGAGCCCCCCACGTGTTGACTTCCTGCCCTTAATGCATGTGTATACCTAGTCACCCCCAAGTTCCCATCACGCACAGACCTCATGGCAAACAATACATGACGGCTTCATTTAAACAACAGAGACCAGACCCTAGTACTCCAATACTTGCCCAGCCTCACTAAGGCACTGGCACTGATACTGGCACAGCATAAAACAGGGATTTAAAAACTTTTATTTTGCTGTAGTTCTGCTAATTTTGCAAGTACAGTTGTGTTACGCGCTTCTTCACTGTTTACATTCTTCAACAGTAGAAGTTGACAAGCCAGCAACAGTAATGAAAGCGAGCCTATTGACACCAGTACCATGCACCTGTACAATGAACTCCAAGACTCTCATGACTGTGAACATGCTTCTTTTCTGGAGCAGTTTATGTTGCCGCAGAGGACAGTTATGTAAACACGTATTGTGCAACACAGCTAATATGATAGCTTCATCTATTTTGGACTCCCTAGTCTTGTCTTACCACAAACATCAGCACTAATGGTCTGATCTAATGATTTTATTGGTCAACAGTGCAAACTGTGGGTCTGACTAGGCCCCAATTAGGTTTTTATGCCACACTTGTAGGTAGTAATGTAGGGAAAACCATTGTTTATGCAAACCAAACAAAATTGTCAAACAGGCTAAAGTCAGGTCTTAAATATCTTGACAATTCAAAATTGACTTGACAGTAAAAGTGAATCTATGATTTAGTTTGAAAATAGGATATAAGGAATTAGGAAGGAAATTTTCTCTCTCTGACCCTCATTAAAAAAATATCTGACTGAATTACATAGACTTAGAATATTATATTTCAATTCTAACACAATGTTTTTGAGGAGGAATTTGCAAAGTCTAGTCTAGAATGTATACTTGCCCATCAAATATGGCATTATGGAAAAGTAAGGATACACTAAAAATAGACAAGAATTATCTACAAAATAGTGCACTTTCCTAATCATACAAATAGATAAAGTCTTCTTCATGATAGTTCTGAGGAATATTGTAGCAGAGTCTTATTATTCTTGAGTGAGATTTTTTTTTGATGTGCTGTTCTGTGTTGTTTTTTCCAAACCTAATTTCTTTTTTTAACAGTATTTTTATTGTACTTTTAGAATTATACATTTTTAATAAAAGAAACTACATGTGTTATAATACAAATTACAATACAATGTAAAATGTGATCTGACTGTATCTATTCAGTAATGGATTTGCCCATTTTGGATGTTTGTATATTCCTAAATGCAAGCTGTGGTGTTAATGGGCGTGGTCAGACAACAAGATAGCCTCATATTGGACGCTTTCTACTGCTGGGAGTAACGTACAGTCTATTTCAAATCTAATTTCTATCTCTTTTTGGACTTTGTGTTTTTCTTTCCATGCAGGCTAATGGTATTAAGATTGGACCCCAGCATCCTACCACCAACTCTACACTGTCCGGTAGCCAGGGAGGCCAACAGGCTGGAGGAGGCTGCTGCTGAAGCCTCAAGACACACTTCCTCCTCCTCCTTCAACCCCAACCCTTCTCTTCCTCCTCCTCCCCACCCTCTCCAACCCTCCCTTACGTTTCTACAGAATTGTCCAGGCTCACTAACAGTTTGTTAACCTCTCTCTCTCTCTCTCTCTCTCTCTCTCTCTCTCTCTCCCTCTCTCTCTCTCCACTTCCATTCTTTCATCGACCATCCCTCCCTCTCTTTGTCTTTTTCTCTCTTTCAGCCATGTCTTTCCTAAGTCTCTTGACCTAACTAAGGCTCCAGAGGCTATGTCCCCATAAACCAACCTGACTTCCTACAGTCTTAGGAGGACAGAGTCAGTTTCACCAAACTCTGAAGTTTTGCAGTTGACCTTTTTTTTTTTGGTTAGATAAACTGATTTTAATCTTGTTATTTAAAGAAAAATCACCCAAGCTGGAATGCGAAGGATTCTATTCCAGCAGTTTAATTTACACATTCCTCTTAATTCATGAGGATTTACCCCATAATCATACATTTAAAAAAATCAAAAAAGTATCTTCAGTAACTGTGAGCTGACTTTGTCCAAATAGAGGCAGGATTGCAGGTAGAGATTAAACACACTCTTAACAACTGACTGTATGGAATAAACCATGCGCTGTGTTGTGTCTATACACACATCTGTACATGTTTTTTTTTTATGACACAGCACGTTGATGGCAGGACATGTCTCTACATGTTCAGTCAGTCTTCATGCTGTGCCTGTGTGTATAGGGATGATGTAGGTATTCCAGTATGTCACTATGTAAGGTGTAGGAGGCATTCAAGTCACTCTGTATTTTGTGTCCAGCAAAACAAAGTGCAAATTATGTTATTTTGTGCTTCCTTTCCCTCTTTTTTATGCTATTTTGTTCTCTCTCTGTCCATGTACCTTCTGTTGACTTGCAGATTAGTTGTATTTAATGAACACTACAAACATTTTCGCTTAAAAAGTGTTTTAAATTGTCTGGGGAGAGAATAAAAGACCAAACTGTTGAGTGTGAAAATGAATCCTTTTTGGGAGGACAGAAAAGAAAATCAGCAAAGTTAAAGAAACGTTAAGGGAAGTTGAGAGCATTAGTGACCGCCATTATGAAGTTAAGAAGTAAAAAGATTGAAAATTGAGGCTTTTTTTTTTGTTAACTATATTTATCGGGCACATTTCTGTGTATATATGGCTCTTTAGTTTTCTGTAGCTTTTTTGGCTGTTTAAGGTGAAGCTTGGCATGTTGTGGTGTAGTTTTTACCAGGGGCTGAAGAAGAGGCCATTTTGGACAAACAGCTTTTTAGCATTTTTAACAATTCTCATTTAAACCCAAAGGTACTGAGCCGCCCTGTTACATTATGGCCGGCGGTGCCCTTTATTTTAGATGACAAGTATGAATGATAACAGGCTGTTAGCAGAACCATGTAGAGGCATTGAAAGTCCCTGGTGGAGAGCAGACTCCACTGAAAATGTCAAGGCGTCTCCCTAAGATTTCCACCATGAATTAGCTGGCAGATATATAATGTATACTGTTTAGAGCTTGACTGATGACTGCTGCAATGTTTTGGGTTTTTTTTTTTTTCTTGCTTCAAGATCCCCAATGTAATAGTCACCATTTTACTGTTATGATCATATTTACAACTTCAATTACTTATTGTTCATCCTTACTTCTCATGCCCCCTACTCTCTCTTCCTGTCTTTCTCAGACTCTGTGGTAACATTAGCTCTGTACCTATTTTTAATGCCAAATTATTGTGTTTACCTGTGTTTTGTCAAAAAAAAAAACAAAAAAAACAAGGAAAAGAATCAGCTAAACCCCTGTAATCTGTTCTGAAATCAGCTGTCTGCCTTAACTCCACCCTCCTGAGAGATTTGGACAGCTGCTAAAATGAATCAGAATGGTCCTTTATCTGCATATTGGCATTTTACCACTAACTAGCTAGTTGACGATGCATTACACATGCATAAATGCACACTTAGAGAAATATGTAAAGTCATAGAAACATGAATCGTGGCATTAGAAATGAATCCAGACCCACATGTTAAAATATTTTTCTTCCCATTCCCTCCATGTGCACA
Organism: Chelmon rostratus; assembly: GCF_017976325.1. Classification (NCBI taxonomy): domain Eukaryota; kingdom Metazoa; phylum Chordata; class Actinopteri; order Chaetodontiformes; family Chaetodontidae; genus Chelmon; species Chelmon rostratus. Next base: position 3,371,323 of record NC_055669.1, on the reverse strand, counting down.
CACACCCAGCCTGCATACAGTATGTATGCATACAGAGATGATGCATACATATATTTCTGTTAATCTAACCTAACTGTTTTCTCTCCTGGCTAACTGTATAACTGTAGGGAGTTTTTGGGTTTCACAGCAGTGCGAGTGAATCTGTTTTCCTCTGCAGTGTTCTTCTCTTATTTTTCTTTCTTTTTTTATTTCTAGATATATTCAGACAGTTATTAATCTTATTCTGATGATGATTATTCTTTGTAAAGCAAAATGTAGTGTGTGTGCGCGCGTGTGTGTGTGCGCGCGTGTGTGCGTGCGCATGCGTGTGTGTGTGCGTGTGTGTGGACCCAGAGGGGGGAGGATCAAGCCAAACCTGACGCATCTATCTATCTATGGATTGATCTATCTATCTTATCTATGTGGCCCTCCTCTCTCGCTCTTCCTGCCTCTCCTCCTCCCCCTCAACGTTATTTGCTGTGTTTGTTATTTGGAAAAAATAAAACTTAAAAAAAAGAAAAAATGAAAATGCTATCACAATAAACTATAATAAAACATTCTAAACTCTAAACATGTCATTTTGATGGTTATGTGGAGATGGAAAAATACAGTGTTTAAAAAAAATGCATTTGTATTTTCTGTCTTGTTTTTCTGCCCATGTCGACTTCTCACTGTATGAATGAATGAATCAATCATAATGAGTCCACATGCTGTTCTGCTCTTTCTGATTTATCCATTAAAATGAGCAGGGAGCGACTTGTGTGCTCTTGGATCCGTGCCGTTCGACCTTCAGCAGTCATGGAGATTGTATTCCCTGATGAAGGTCAGCGAGACTGAGAGCCTGCTTAATGAATGAAACATTTTTTAACTCATATGTAGTCTGGGAAGGTTTGCATGTTCAGGGTGTGTGCAAGTTCCTACGTTTGCAGAAATATGCCACGTTCTTGAGACGTCAGTGAACGTGAATGTGTTAGCGCGGAGGCCATTTTAAGCACATGCTAATATGATAGCATGAAGCCAGGGAAGTAGAACTTAATTTTGTGTCACTTTCTAATTCAGCATACTTTATAAAGCCTTGATATTTCCCAACAAGCTGCTGGCTGTGTTAATGATCAATAAATAATTTAACAAGTGCTTTAAAGATCAATAATGAGGCATTGATAAGAATACCTCCTGAGTTGTGAAAAATCTATTAGCCTGGTGCTTATGTCCTCCGTTATGTCATCTGCTTTTCAGCTAGCTCATTGGTTTTTCAGTGAACACCACTTTCATTCTGTGTACAGACATGCTGTGAGGCTGTGCTGATGAACAGTGGTGCTCTCAGCTACATGCTAACATGCTAATATATGTGGCAGATCACGTTTACCATCATAGTTTAGCATTTCATCATGTCATTTGCTAAGCTAAACATGGAGAGGTGAGGCCGACGGCAGCGTCAGTAGTTTTGCAGGTACTTGTGTCATAAACCAAAGTATGAATTACATTGTACAAATTACATTTTTAACCAGAGGATGGTGCTAAATGAAAAGGTTAAGGGATCACCAAAGTGGCTACAATTCATCCTGAAGGGGAAATGAATGAATTTCAGGGCTGTCCATCCCAGAGTTAGACTGACAACAAACGTTACCATCCATGGACCGACGCTGCTGGTGTGCCTCACAACCTGCTGAGCTCCAGACCACACTGACTGCATTAACAATTACACCTGCACGCTCCACACCTGCCGCTGACTTGACTCGATTGTTGAATCCTTCGGTAACATCAGATGACCATACAGAACTGATTTACTCACTTGCCAGAGGAGAATTATGGAATTTTCAAAACCTGACAACTTTTTCTTATAAATGGCTTGTTACTGATACAATTTATGTCATAAAGGTTTGATAAATTATTTATTAACCATTATCAAATGGCATTAGTTACAACAAACCATAGGTGCCTAATTAAAAAATGTTAGCAATCATCTTTCCATGTTTTTATTACAGCTTAACTGACTAATGGAACTGCCTCAGTAGTTGTGGATTATGTGGTTCCTGCATATTCATGAAAGTTCCAGCTTTCCAGTTTTAAGACCAATGCTCCCACCTGAAAATGTCTGTTTCCCTTGGATTCAAACAGTTAGTTCATCTTAATTACAAAAAAAAAGCAACTTGTTTTTGCGCTTTCCTCTAGTGATGTCTTACCATGCAGATAGTTTTAGTTTTACTCGTCCAGGTTGTGAGGTAGGTCTCTGAGCTTCCTGCCTTCAGCCCAGTGGACCTTTTTCACAGCAGATATTTTGATTTGTCACAGAGGGAAAGCATAGTTGGACTAAATACCATCGCTGATGACGCTGTTTGATGTCAGTGTAACAGTAAGCCATGCGCACACAATGGCAGGGTCCTGAAACTGGTAAAGCTAAATAGAGTCCAGTCCTTAATGATATTATTAAGTTGTGTAGAAATGTCTGCTGTGGAAAATGCATATACAATGGTGGTGAATGAAATTTAATGTGTGGTGTCCACACATTGAAACTCAATTGTGAAATAATTTCCAGAAACTGTCCACAATTACCCCAATGCATAAACGCCAGACACCACATTTTTTAAGGAGACTATTTCTGTTGTAAAATGTAACTCCAGACAAAGCTTTTCAAAGTCCCTGGTTGGACAGTGTAATTTTACTATTACACTATCAACAACAACACACGGTTAGTATTGTAGAGGCTTTCATGTGTTACACGTACATCTTCTTGTGAGGCTGTATTGGATCATAGAAATGAAACACTACACCTTGAATTTTTTCAACAGCTACAGTAAATGATCAATAAACCAATAAAGAGTATCAGTGTTGTGCAGAAAAAAACCATGCTGCTGACTACAGACCTCACATCAGCACTGATGACAAAGAAAAACCTTAATGACAGTGAGTATGATGAAGCAGTGAATAAACAGTGATGTACCAGCAATGACTAACCACACATACTCTAACATCTGCGTATATTATATTTAATAGCTCCTGAGGTCAGAGGTAAAGTATACACGTGACCCATTTGTTAGTTTTGTGTTTGAAGGTGTTCAGAAGGAGCAGCTTCAGTGTGCCTGTCTTGAGTTAAGGCCTGTGTCATCTGTCATTGTATACTCCTTCAGATCTCAGAACAGGCTGCTGGAGTACATGGTGCATTTCCCATGTCCCACTGTACATCTGATCCAATCCAGGAAAACCTCTCTCTACACACAAAGAGAAATTCTATATCCGTGCTAAATTTTTAGGCTTAGAAAAGGTCAAGGTGACAAACAGGAAGCCAGGACCTTTTTAGGAAGGTTTTCAAACTTTGAGAAGTTGGGGGTTTTTTTTCCATTTATCATATCAAACATTATTTCTTCAATGCTTTATTTAATTACAGAGAGATACAGTGGGAGCAGTGGGAGCAAAATGAAAATTGTCATTAGATTGTGATTAAATGGTGCAATCTTCATGCATTAATTGATTGGCCCACCGTGTATTCATGTGGCTGTTGTGAAAATGGTATCATATGTGAATTGGACAACATCACTGACCAAAAACCAGGCATTGTGTGAGCTTCTTTTCTGGAAAACCTCCCCTGGAAAAGTTTTATTTCTGCACAGCACTGAGTTGCATGAGGTCCATGACATGGCTAAACAGAACAGGGTGGGGGGAAACTGAGGCACAACTAAATACAAGAACAGTAGATTAAAAAACTGTACATTCAAATCAGTTCAAGAAAAATGCTTTCTCCCCTGAAAACCAATCCTCCCACTGTTTAGCAAGCACAGCATATCAAAGGCTCCATGTCAGGGTCAACCCTGTCACCTAGAAAAGACGTTTATATACAACTAATTGAATTCATAATGACGTTGATCTTACAAACATACTTGCTGCCCAGGTTGGGTTCAGAATAAGCATTTCTTTGAGTGAATAAAACACCACATTTTGTGTACCATGCTGGAGCTGCAGGGAAGTGGTCGGGGTGGATGCTGGCTGTACAGTGTGCAGGGTTCACGTCCAGACTGTGGTCAGGTCTCGGCAACTTAAGCACTTCGGTTCAGGTTAGGGAAGGGTCGTGATTTAGGTTAGAAGTTAATAAAACATCTTGCGTCTCAAGTCACTGCTGGCTTTCTGTATTAAAACAGACCACCATCTTTCCTTAACCTTAACCAAGTGCTGTCAGGGCCTAAAAGAACCATGAAAAATTGAATAATGCTGTAGTCACTATAATGGAGTGAAGTGATTTAACAGACTTCATACAGCTCCCTGCAGAGTCACTAAAGGCTTTATACAACTTTTTTCACATGTGCAGTAATAGTCCCAAAAACCTGTAAAGACACCCTGATTTGTAAAATTGGTGGAGAACACAAAGTAAACCCTCCGTTCTAAATGTTCTACTGTTTCCTCCAGCTGCATGCATCAGGTTCAGATTCAATGTTAGATGCATCCTATATACAGCACACTTACAGAGACATATAGCTTTTCAATACTATGGATTCATAATGTTCGGTTAAAAGCAATAAAGAGGCATGTGCCAAATCATTTTACACTACCGACCCTGTACTCATGCCTCTCAATCAGCACACAAGCATTCGAATGAAGTTTCCATTTCCTGTCTGCTTGACACTATTTCTGTTTGCACAATCATGGCAATGAAGAGTCGTTGACCTGCTGGTCACAGGGTCTGATAAAACATTTAAATCCCCTATTCCTGATATTTCATCAGTCATTTTGGTCTCCCTGCAGTCATTCTATTCACAAGTGATGTGGATGCCCATGTCACTAATACATACATACAGTACTGTATGTAAATCAGTTTGGGGTCCTTGACATGTCAAAGACTGGGACTTTTGCTTTACCCAACAATGCACACACAGGAGGGGTGTAGATATCATTGGTGTTAAATAGCCATCTTCCTCAACATGAGAAATAGAAACATAGCAGTATGCACCTGGGTATGAAGATTAGACCCAAACACAAAGCAAAAGAAATCTTTGTTTGTTAATTTATGTGTGTATTTATTTTTTAAATACACAAACAGAACAATTTTACAACTGATAAATTCGAGACATATGTCACGAAACCACTTTTCCCTGACCAAGACCGTGTTACCTTGATATTGTTTTGTATTGGGCTTCCGGCTTCTATCGTGTCATCACATCTTTCCATTAAAGCAATTTAAATAATGTCTAATTTGGACTCAGTTAAACACCAAACCCTCGTCCAACTGACGGCCGTGTATTTTTTTTTTACCATCCCTACATGAGAACTCGCCAAGAGCGTCACACGGGCATGACGGGGTCAGTGACCGCGCACGCCGCCTGTTTATCTGTATGAGAGGTCCTCGGGAGCGCGCCCCCCCTGGCCGAGGAAGGTGAGCGAGTGTCTGGAGGGGAGGACTCGGGAGCGCGACCAGCCGAGGGATCGATCGGATTAAACTCGATTTGAGTGAAATTAACACAAAGGAGAGAAGAGCAACGCACACTAGTCGGCGAGGTCGCGGATGCGAGACACGCCGGAGAAATATTTCATGAAAAACAAACTTGAACTTTTTTTCTCTGTTTATTTATATTTTAAACGAAAAAGGACCACGGTGGATTTTTTTCAAGCAAGCGGAGATACTAACGAGGAGTTGATTTGATAAAAAGCCCGAAGTGACCGAGCTTGTTGGGTAAGCTAACAAATGCCCCTCTGGAGTGAGTGCAATTTAAATTTTACCGAGCAGAATTCGGCACGAGTGTGATGGCTTCGTAGTGAACGCTAATTCAGATTTCAAAACGTTCAACTTATATTCTTTCGTAATAGTAAGTTTTCCATACTTTTTCAACGCAATCGGACTCTTTAATCCGGCGTGCGAGTTGGGTTTTCAGCCCGATGGCCATTTCATTCAGGGCTAACTCACTTGAAAGCTTAGGTTCAGGTTGCTTGATTTATTTAGCGTGTGTTTTATTTTCTCATTTCAGCAGAAAGTCATTGAAGATCCATGTAACGTTAGCTGCCATGCCGACATGCTAACAATAGCAAGTTTAGCTTTGCCACCCGCAGCATCGCTCACACACACACATACGCACACACACGCACAACAGTCCCATTAGTTAGTTGAAAAGTGGAAAGAAAATTTCCAGCACAACACGGAGACGCTCTCTGTTTCTGGGTCCGTTTCCCCGACAACTTGTTGAATTTTGTAATATGGAATATTGACTTAATTCAGTTTTAAAGTGTGAGTGTTAGCCCAGTTAGCTAATTGTGTTGAAGCTTCTAGGAGACACGAGGTGGCTCGAGCGTAGAGGTGAGTCACTGGCCGACTGAATGAGCGGAGCTCTCTGAGGGAGATTCCCAGCGGAGAATACTTGGCATATATCGCCAAAAACGCTTCGCCTGTGCTGTATTAACATGTTTCCACACAAAAGTGGGCATAATAGTTGTATTTCCGAACAGTACTTGTGTTTTTGTCCAAGGGAATAGTGTGAAGTGTCCGTAGTAGCAGCTAGTTTTATTGGACGGAAGGGACAGAGCAGTGGAGGAGAGGAGGGGGGGAGCTGTGAGGCCAGGCGGTCATTCCATACAACCGTGTTTTTCACGTTGTTTCCCACACGGTTTACACTGCCGAAACCCTTTTGAAATATACGAAAAATACTCTCTTCACTGTGTACAGTTGTAGAGTGGAGAGGAAAGTGTATAATTGAAATAAAAAACGAAATGAGCGAGTCGTTCTCTTGTCCGGAACGACGTGCGAAATACCGCTGATAGGCTAATTAGCCGTGCTAGCTGCTGGAGGTTAGCCCAGCGCTAGGACACAGAAGTTCAGCTAGCCTGTTAGCCAGCTCTCATCCCCATTGTGTACTGTCGAAGACCACTTATTGCCCCCCCCTTCCCCTCCCCCGAGCTAGCTAGTAACCTGCTCGGGGCGGTTATCAGTCGGTGCATAGCTCTTGGGCAAGGAAATTAACTTTACGCATCTTTCGCCTCACTTTTTGACAAGATTAATAAGCAAAACAACGCTACGTCTTTTCCGTGTTTTGGTCTTTGCTAAGAGAGTTTGTTTGAGTGTTACACTGTGTTCCGCGACCGAACTTTGGTGTTAACCACACGGCTACACTTGTTACTCGATGTGAACGAGAGAAAACGCAGCTCAAAACACCTGCCGGTGTCCTTGTACTTCTCGCCACTTACAGCAACACATATTTACGGCATTCACCAACGGTTGCGTTTTTCCCGTCTGTACATTCTGTCTTTATTGCGTGTGTTTCTTGTGCTATCATGCCCTCTTTCCCCATTATGCGTTCTGTAATCGGTCAACTTGCATAATGGTCACCCTATCGCTCTCACGCAACTTTGGCTGCGCTGTTTCTGGAGAAAAAAAACCTAAGCGGTGTACCTCGAACACATATTCGTTGCTTTTCGTTCTCCCGTGGTGGTTTATTCACAGTCTAACACATTGCGAGTACATGTGCAGGTTGGTTGTTTTTTCCCCCCTGTTTGCCATGGAGCCAGGAGCTGCTGCTACCCCCACCACCTTGTGTTTGTGAGCCAAGATGGCAGCTCGTCATGTTTAGCGGGCCACAGAGGGAGAGATAAGAGGCCCCGACCACACACACTTACACACACAGCACACAACAGATGTTCAGTAGAATTTGGTCTCTCTCCCGTTTGTCTTCCTCTGTCTCTTCTTGTGGTTGAAGTTGGGGCACTCCTCCCCACTTCAGCCACAAGCCTGCCTTAGTTTGGTAGAGAGGCAGTTGGTCTGTACTAAGCTGGAGCTTGGGCACAAAGTTACCCCCCACCACCACCGTTTGAACTGCAGGTAGTGACGACGCTGATCAAACCTTTGAGTTATATATTTAAAATTCATTTTAGTCGTCTTAATTTAGGAGACAAGCCTGTTTATTGGTCCAAACTCAGGTGTAAATTGTTAGGCTCTTTTAACTACATAAAACAAACTGTGTTCCCTCCTTCCTTCTTTGACAGTGTTACAAAATTTCATTTATCATATGTTCTCCATACCACAAAGCCTACAATATATAGATTTATGCCATGCTTAAAGTTTTCTTATTTCCAAATTTCAGTCCAGTGCCCCGACATGTCTTCACGCAGCCAGGGAAATCCCTGACACCTTACACTGGGGGTAAGATATGGGGATACACCGCAGGCAGGAAAGTGACTCATACACTACTACATTAAAATTTGCCAGTTAATTGAGAATCCGCAGTGATCTCCAGTGTAATACTGATTTGCTGATCCTTGTTCTCCACTTGTATATCCCCTTTATATTATCTGAACACATTCAAACATTTATCACCACAAAGATGCACTGTGTGCCATGGCCTTGTTCATTCAGCCAGTTTAGCTTTAGAAACATTGAAAGATACACTTTGTTTGGGACAGGTGTCCATCAGTGTGTCATGTTTTTGAATAAGCTGTTCCCTGTTATTTTGACCTATGAATCATTGGTGTAATCAACTTTGGTAGTGTGAACATTTTCTCTCATTTCACTCATAATGTGATAACTTCTGTTGACCTTTTAACAAACACCCATGGAGTGTTTGTTAAAAGTGAGTGTCTGCTTTCATATTGGTTCAGGATAGCTCAGAGCCAAGTAGTTAAATGTGAAGAGTATGGATGTGGAGGAACCAAAAGCAAAATATGTGTATGTGTCCATGCTCGTGCTAGATGAAGGACCAGAAGTCAGTCGTGTCCCTGATGGTATGCAGAGAGCAATGTAATTTGTAGCTGACAACACAGATGTTGCTCTAGTCTACTTGTGAAAATGGGTGTTGATAATCTTTGCCCATCCCATCTAAAAAGTAAAAAGTTTACTTTTTACCGAGTGTTACCTTCCAATGTCCTTGGCTGGTTATCATTTTGTACACATTCAAACACACTATATGTACTAACTTTGCTCATATGACATTAGAAAGTAGTCCCCGCACCGTTAACTTGTGACTTGTGCTGTTTCCATTGACGAAAATCTTCACCAGTGCACCTGCCTCACATCGAGTCTACTGCTTAAGAACAGTGTAACTCATCAGACTATTGGTTTGGGAGACTTCTCTTTTCACTTATTAAATTATCAGTTCTCGTTTTCACAAAACCAGTCACATTAAAAACAGCTTAATGTTTATGGTAATTTTGAGTATTCTGACGGAAAACTGTGGGCCTGTGAATGGGGGCTGGTATTGTTTTCCTCTTGAGGCTGATAGGAAGTTCAAACTAAAAGCGCATTTTCACTTTTAACATGACAAATGGTCTGTGTTGACATGAACAGTGCAGCTCAACAAAAAGGTACGGCCTCAGCATCTCAAAGTCACATGATTTAACTGAACAGTGGCTTTAAACTGTACGGAAATGTTCCGAAACCTTCTAAAATACCAATTTTATCCCCAGCCTCACTCTAACAGTCAGTCAATTACTAAAACTCTTTCGTGACATTGTCTTCAATTTTAAATTCAAAGTGAAAGCTGAGCAGCAGCAGCTTGTCCTTTTGGGACTTTTTTTGAGAGTAGCACTGCTTAGGCATAGGCAAAGATTTCTCTCAGGCGGTGTTACACTTAGTGGCGGATTCTTAGGCTGCGTACAGTTGATAAATCTGCTGTTATTTCAGTCTTAGTACGATCTTAAATTCTTTGGCCCGCAGCAGGTTCCATGACTTTAATGTCATAGTTATGTTTATTGACTTAGTGAGCAGTAAGCAGTCAGCAGTCTTTGGGAAAATCTAAAACGTGGCTGGTGGATAATAGTCTATGGGTGATACAGATTTATCATTTGCATACTCGGCAGGAATTGTTGCATTATATTCATGAGGTCAGGTGGTTGGAGGTGCAGATTTTACCAGCTGGACTTTCCTGAAGGCTTTCCACACTGCAGTTATTTTTCTGGTGAGCTAACATCTGACATTAAAAGTGATCACAAACATTCCCTCCTTGTCACTGGGGACATGTATTTTGACACTGACTACCAGGCTGAAAGGCTAATAATGAACTGACATATTGTTCCCTGTGCAGGGTATATAGCACCTGATGCTGCAGTGCTCCTATTGGACAGTTGAGTGTTGAAAGCCTGGTGTTGGGTATCTGAGCCAGAGCACTGGTGTTTGTTGGGGTGGCCATTTTGTCTCCTGTCATCATGTGTCGTGGATGGCAGCCCTGTTAGCAGAGATGAGAAGTGGTGCTGTTGTTTGTCTCCATCTCTTTCATCTTGCCATCTATTGCTCCACCTCCACCCCTCACCCACCCATCCACCCACCCCTCCTCTCTGCCCATGCATGAGCTCCCTTCTCTTTTTTCTACTCATCATTCTAACCCTTTCCATCTCTTTCTCTCTCTTTCTCCATCTTTCCCTGTCCCTCCCCTCCCTCCAGTCCTCTCATTTCCAGCCAAAAGGTTAGCGGGGGTCTTTAGCACCGTGGTGACATTCAATACTGAGTGTCATCACTGTCTCTCTCGCTCTCTCTCATCCCTCCCTCTCACCTGTCTCTCCCTCTGCCCCCTCCTCCGCCTCCGCACTTGCCTCCCCCATCCCCCATCCTCCTCCTGCAGCGAGGGCCTTCTGGACCAAGTGCTGTGCCTAGAAGAGAGGCTGGCATTAATACTGCTCTCAAGTGTTTGTGTGTGGGCTGTATGTGTTTTCTGCGTGTGTGATAGAGGAGACGGCCTGTCAAGTACATCTCTGACCCATATGTGTGCATGCCTTTTAATTTATCCTTGACCTCCTCCTGGTGTTGATGTGTGGCGTACCCTGTTTTCTCCCTTCATCGTTCTGCTCTCACACACCATCAAACCATTTTGATGTTGGGAAACAAATAAGCAAAGCTAAAACCATGGACACTCTGCTGGAAATATGTGGGAGTTTTGTGTCATCAGCTGCTGACGAGTCCCATTGCTGAAAAGTGGCGCCACGAAAATCTCATCAGTTTCCTGGAGCACATTGTGGTTTAATGGCACTGTTGTGGCATGTGCGCATCCTTTCTTTTCTATCACCATTTCTCTCCTCGACTGAGTCACATGGCCGATGAAAGGTTAAGTGCTGCTTGCTTGTGGAATCGACATCCAGTTAGGAAGATGGAGACGGATACAAGGTCAGAGAGGGGAGAGATGTATTTAAAAGAGGAATAATGTTAACCACACGCAAGAGAACATGTACCCATCATTCTGGAAATGTCCTCATTGTGTACGTTGATAGCTATTTATTGTGTTTGACTGACCCAAAATCATTCTGCTAAAAAAAATGTAACTCGACTGTGGTTGCAAATAAAAGGTTTAGGAGATACTGAGCTGTATTCAAACCCACAACGGAGCACGGAAGCACCTTTGATCATGTGGTGCACATTGACTCTGGAGAAAGGTGTGTGTGTGTGTTACCCCACAGCTTTAGAGGTAGGACTGGAATTTAATTGGTTGTTAGCAAGCAGGCAGGTGGGGCAGGGAGGGGAACTGGCCAATCTCTGGGGACACAGTCCAGACCTGCCTGTCCCATTGGTCTAAAAGAGCATGTCAATAGGAGTAATTGATTAGGGAGGTGTGGGGTAGCCTGGTCTATACTCTGTGCATGCTTGTGTGTGCCTTCCTGTTTTGTATCGTATAAAAGGATATTTCAGTGGTTTCAGTATTGTGGGAAATTGATCATGAAAACCCTTTCTTTGGAAGCTCCTATCTTACTCATATTTGATCTAAAATAAAAATCCAGACTGAGAATTAGAAAAAGTACTACTTGTGATGTTCTTGTTGCTCAGAATTTCATCTTACCTTCTCTGCACAGAGATGACAAATCTCTAAACCAGCTCGTAACAAGTCCTGTAGTTTTTGTAAAGTTTACCTCTCCGAACAGGAGTTGCGGGGGTTTCCCCAAAGCCAGTTACAATGCTAGTGTGCCACTGCGATAACTTATTTGCATCACTGAGCAACAATTTCCCCCTCACCTGCAGCAGTTTTATTTCTGATTTTCATTTAGGTTCACACCCTCCACATCGAAGTTCTGAAAATTCCAACACCGGTATTGAAACACTCACATGAAAAAAGAGCAACTATGAAATCCAGACGATGTGATCTTTAACGTACATTGGACACACAGTTCTAATGTGTGTCCACATCATGTGTAAGGACACAGCTCTGATGTTGGCAGTTGCTGCCAGTGAGCAGTAGCAAGCTGTAGTCCAGCCAGTCAGACAACCACAACGAGGGTTAAACCTTCAGTGGATGTCACCCTAAAGGTTTCGCTCTGACCTGAGCCTAGGGCTGGGGGCGAACTTTGATGTGGCACAGACCGATTTGCTTTATTACTGGAAATGAAAAAATGTCTTGTCTTTTGGTACTAAATTTCAACATCTAATGAGAAAGCCTTATCAGCGTCAGTGAGCTAATAAGCATTCCACATGCCTGTTCCATGATCTAATAATGTTGGCGATTGGCTGCCTGATGTTTAACAGTATACAGGTGTGCAGGAAAGACACTGTTATGCTCAGAGATGGGGCTCACTTTGTTATTTTTTAATTGTTTTTACCGCCAACTTCTTATCTGCCCGTACACCTAAGTGCTGCTTGTTAACCAGCCAGTGCAGCTAACCTGTATATGCTCGTCAGTGAGTCTGTTCATCACATCGTCCACTGGGGCAGGGTGCACTTGACAGCAAACATAGTATTGCTTACAGTCCGACAGGTAAAAGGCGAGAAATGCACCTGAAGTTGACAGGGTGGATGATTGTTGGACTTGGATAGTTACTTTCAAACGGAAAGAGAAAGTGGGGGTCTCACTCTGCCACTATTTCCCAGTACCACTAACATCCGGTTGGATTAGGCAGATTAGATGCTACAATGGTGTATTGCTGTCCTCTAGTGTTTATTAAGGTTCCATTTGATGGTTATTTATTATTATATTTTCTACATGGTCCAATATTGAACAGAAATTCTTTCATCCAGTTATTTGCCCAGTTATCCAGGCTGAATCAAGTGTGCAGAGAAAAAGTTTCTCCAGCTGCCCCCATTTCTTTGAACTCCTCCTCTGAAGTGAGTAATTGTACTGTAATGTGTAATGTAGTTTTCTTTTTGTTAAAATGTACAAGTATCATTCAGGAACCGTTATTGAAGTCAAGGTATAGGTACTGAATGTGGATTGCACACTTCAGCCATCTCACAAGTGAGTTAAACGGAGGTCGAACACATGTCTTGTATCAATAGAGTTGAATATATAGGTACCTGAACCCTGTTCAGTTTCCTGCCCACAGCAAATGTGTCTGTACTGTAAAATATTCTTAAAAATTAGCATTATAGGGTGTATCATTGAAAAACTTTTGGTACCAATACCTTGACTTTGAGACTGTTTCCTGTCATGCCAGTTTATATAATTCATCTTAACGTAAAAAAGTTATATTGCACTTTACTATAGTTACTGTCTTCAGCAAAGAGAGTGAAACTGTTGTTTGGACACTCAGTTCGTTTGCAAATGATTGCATTCTGTTTGTATTGCACATTTTACACAGCGTTCCAACGTTTTTGTGATTGGGGTTGTATAAATAACTGTCAGGAGGAACATTAATGACAAACAGTATCGCAGTAATTTGCCATTGTAGCATCTAGTCTACCTAATCCAAAGAAGAAGAGAGACTGTGTGTTACATTTATGTTATTTGGAATTGGTGGCAGAGTGAGACTGACGAGCAAATACAGGTTAGCTGCACTGGCTAACTAACTAACAGCACAACATTTACATAGTTATCTGTGCAGATAAGCGGCTGGCGGTAAACCAAAGAAAACAGTGAGGCTGTCTCTTGGCGTAATGGAGTGTTTTTCCTGCATGCCTCTCCAATGTGCAAAGTGACATTAGAAAGCCAATTACCAGGATTATTAATGTTAGATCTTGGTACAAGCATGTTGCATACTTATTGGTTCACTAACGCTGATGGGATTTATGCCTTAAGTATCAAACAATGCCTTGCCATTCTGCACCAAATTTTGAAAACTGTTAGTGTCACGTATCAAAGTTCATAGTAAAACACAAACCAACTATAACTCACTCTTCTTGGTTCATCTTTTATTGTTCCAACAATCACCACCAACTCTGTTATGGTGGAAATAAACTCTTAATTTACCTAATCGGAAGTGGAGCGAGAGAGAGGGCGAACATCAGAGAAGCAGTGGGGGGGAACTTGAAGATTTTCACATCGAACTCTGGGAATAATTTTCGGCTGACATTATGACAGAGACTTAAGTATGTCAGACTTCAACAAGTAATTACTGGACAACAGGAATTTTGTGAGTCCTGTCTGTCATGCAGTGCATTTAGAGCTGCCGCAGCAATATTCATTTTCACAGTCAAATGTCTGGATGTTTTTACAATTCAGATATGTATTCAAAGTGAGAATATTTATTGACAGAGCTAGTCCTTTCCACATGATTTTCAATACGTTTTCAGGCCCTAACTATCTAGTGACCTCTTTAGCAGATGAGTTGAACAGACCAATCCACTAATCACGAGGGAACAGTGTATTTTTGTAAAGCATTTCACAGCTATTTGAATGGCAATAAATTCTGTCTCTCCATCATATGCTTCTGTTCACAAGTTAAAGGGGGAAGCAGGAGCTGGTTGTGTGTGTGTGTGTGTGTGTGTGTGTGTGTGTGTGTGTGTGTGTGTGTGTGTGTGTGTGTGTGTGTGTGTGTGTGTGTGTGTGTGTGTGTGTGTGTGTGTGTGTGTGTGTGTGTGTGTGTGTGTGTGTGTGTGTGTGTGTGTGTGTGTAAGCTTGTATAGACACAGCAATGTTGTTACTGTTGTTACCATCAGATGCATTGTTCAGCTTTTTACTGCTCACCTCATCAGCACCACATGTCCTTGTCTTGGTAGCCTTTATAATAATGGAGTTGTAGCCAAAAGAGAACATGGTATAAGATTCATTGCAATTTACCACTATATTGAACACGGTCTTGCTTCAAAACAAACCACTTGAATACTGTTTGTCATCCAGCATCGGACAGTGTGGATAGATTTTCCATGCTGGTGTGGCAAAATATAAACTGGTGTAGTCTTTCTTTTGACCTTGAATCTGAAAGGTTCCCATCAGTAAGGACGACTTTTGCTTGTTAAAAATAGAAAATAACTATTCAGAGAATTCACACAATGACTGATAGTGTAAAAATACATTGTTTCTTTTCTGCACTTCCCTGTTTTCTGTCCCTCCCTCGTACTCTCAACGTCGACGTCATCGTCACACACACACCTGCGTCCCTCACCTTTTAACACACTCACAGATGCAAGTGATTTTCAATATTGAGACAGATTCAGAGACCCTATAACAGGTTCTTTAGCTCAGTGAGCACATGCATACGCACACACACACACTCCACTAGCAGGTTCCTTGGCCACCCCCTGTGGCCTACTTCTCTCCCTCTCCTCCTCTCCCGTGCCTGTCTGTCGGCCGGCCTGTGTGTCCTCTGGGATCAGACTGGGAGCCGGCCAGTGGTTTTTCCTACCGCATGGTAAAGGAGGGAACAGATTGGATAAACACAGCCCTTTCCTGCTGACCCACCCCTCCCTGAAACACGCATGCACTCACCCGACATCCGAGCACGCACACACACACACTGTCCATTAACGAAGCAGCCGTGCGTAAAATAACCAGATTTTCTCTAGCTTCACTGCTCCTCTCTTTCTCCCCCCGCCCCCTTCTCTCTTCCTTCCTTCCGGGCCTCAAATCCCAGCCCCAAACACACGGCCCTGCATCCCCTCACTTGAGCGTAATTACACACACAGCTAGCCAGCTCCTGCGTGCTGTCCTCCATTTGGGAACAAAGGTATAAATTATAGTGGCTTAGATCCTAGTGGTAATGGGAGGTGGGTGGGTGCACACGTGTTCTGCAGAGGAAGAAGGAGATCAGTCACTTCTTCAGGTGTCTAGTTAGGTTGTGTCTGCTAAGCTTTTGGTGTAGTTAGTTTCTTTGGCTATGTTTTGTTTGTCTGTGCCTGCCTGCCTGCCTGCCTGTCTGTCTCAGTGGAAAAATGGTGTTGTTGACATGGCAGAGATTTCCTGTAGTAAAGCCTGGAGGCTACAGACAGTTTAGCTGCCAAATTTTCAGCAGCACAGACACGACTGCATTGAGCTGCTGTGTGGTAATCTCTCTTCCTCCCTTCACTAACACTGCATACAGAGAGTGATTTTGAACTATTTGGTCAAGTATGATCTGACAGATGAGCTAGGACATTAAAATCAGCAAAATTCCTTATTTTCCATAAAGTTTTGTTGTTAAAACGACTGAACAAGGGAGGGATCATTTGCGACTCTTGTCTCATTTGGTCAAGAGAGGGGCCATCACATGCAAATTGTCCTCCAGATTCCTCAGACTGAAAAAAAAAGACAATTAACAGCCTTTCAAGAACATTAAGAGTAGGAAAAGGGAGGAGTGTGCCACTGAGGGTTGAGCCTGCAGGTTTTCATACCAAGCAAACTTGACTCCAGGTGACATCACTGACCGTCACACCTTCACTCAGACTGAAAGAACATGTCTGTGACATCAGCTGGTGTAGGGACTGGTTGGAATGGAAACAAGGACACTCTGGACATTGTGGTGGATGCTCACCTGCAACTGTTTACAGGCCTTGTACAAGACAATGTTAAATACCCAACAAATGTGTTGGTGCAAGTAGGTAACATACATTTAAACTGCACAATATTGTGATCAGCTTTACAATAAATATATAAGTAGGTTTAAGTGTCACTATAAGACCTTTTTGATGGGGTTTGGCATTGGTGGCTGTTTTCAGTAGAGATTCTGTTTGGGTTTCTGTTAAATGAAGGCCCATTTCTAATGCACTACAGTGAATGACTGTAGTATTGCTGGCTGCCAGAGAGGCCATTCAGTTGCGCTAACTTGGCAGTCATATTCTGTGGTTTCGGCTTGGCTGAACGAATGACCTCGATAATTGTGGTTTGACAGAGCTGCACACTCACTGTGAATTCTAGGGCCTAGCTGGTTCATTTATCAAAACGGCTAAAACAATTCTCGCTCAGTGATTACTTGTGGTTTCAGGTGAGGTGTAACTAGTGGAGCTGTTAATTATGTTGTTAGACTCGCAGGTTCATGTGCCGGCCTCAAGCAGTGACGGAACCAAACTATTTTCAGATTTCTCCTGACTTTTTTTTTTTTTAACTGAACAATAACACCGTCAGCCACTTCAAGGTCAATGTCCTGATACATTATCTTAGGTTTTATTTTGAGACATACTTTGCTTGGGGTTACAACACTCAAGAAAAGCAAAGGAAAGGCCTGAACCTTGCAGCTGTCCTCAGTGTTTTTGTATAATATGTAACCGTTTTGAAAATCAACTAATGGTTTTTCAGCAAAAATGCGAAACATTTGATTGTTCTAATTCTTGAAGGTGAGAATTCACTGCTTTTCTGGCTCTTATAATGTCAGATTTGGTAACATTTAAAGACATCACCTTGTGCTTTAAGTTACTGTGAAAAGATTTTCTCTGTTTTCTGATGTTTTATAAACCAAACAATTAGGCTTACATGACGGGTATCTAACTATGCACAAGTTCACCCAACTCTGACATTGCTATGTCTTGAAACGCCAATCTGCAAATTAATATTTCAGAAAAAGTTTGATACTTGGTACTTATCCCACATGTCTTACATGCAGTTCTGCTCCTTTCCCTTTAAATATAATTCTGCTTTTGATTATGAGTACCCGCATATTACGATCATATGTGATGGATTGTCTTCTGTAGGCCTATATGTACAGTAAATTATGTGGACATTATAGAAGTTATTCGTTTCATGACAACAGCATGAATGACTAATATGTACTTAGATCATTACTCAGCATTGGGCAATCCACTTAATGATGTATTTGGAATCACTTCTGAGTATTGGTGCACCACTAATAATGGAGAAGCGGAATGGCTTTCTCACAAGGATGGAGTTTAGTGATTTATTTTTTTAATCGAGTCAGCATCTCTCTTCAAAATGACCACTGTTGTTTAAAGCTTCAGGATGTACAGGCTGTCACCTCGGAAAACACTGATAAACATCAGTGTGGTCTTGTGAAACCACATAAGTGAACACAACTTCTCGGTTGTGTTACTATATATTTTCTGTCTGTTACTGAATTTGTGAAGGACTATAGGATAGGAGCTTGAGGGCCTGCTATGCTGCTAATAAAACACGTATCAGGTATTGTGGCCCATGCTGAAGGTAAGAGGCAGGCAGATTGGCAGTCATGCTGTGGTGTAGGGCTGCAACGAATTATGAATCTCTCCATTTTTTTATTAAAAGAAGTCAGAGAAAGTGGAAACTGTTTGAAAGTGTGTGACCAACAGTAAAAAAAACATATATGAACATATGGTTTATGGTTAATCAATTACCAAAGTAGTTGCAGAGTAACTCAGCTAATCAATTGATCAGTTGTTTCAGCTCTCCTTTGTTTCTGTTGTTTCTGCACAGATATGAAATGGTGATTCAGTTTCTCCTCATAAATGCTGGCCAAAATGAGCAGTATTTTTTCTGCTGCTGAAGCTGTCAGTCAAAACACTTTTTATTGGTTGTGAAGTCATCTGACATTGTGGAGATCAATGACAGCTTGTACTTTGTGATCAACAGTATTTCCATTTAAAATGAATAATTACAGTGACAGATGGAGGCAACCTATATTTGTCTTTATACACTTCTGATGCACTTGATTGTCTGCGAGTGGATAATAAATGGCTGTGATGTTTAGATATTCACACTGATGGAGCTGCGTTTGTGTGCGTGTGTTGCTGCAGCTGCCAGTGAGAATATTAAATACACCAGTGTGAAGGCTTATCAGATGCCAAGACTCTACACAGCACTTTTATGCTTCTTTGAAGCACTTCTTTCCAGCTTGGAAAGTTATGAAGGCGGAAATAGTTTGCTCCTTCATCTTGATGCTTGTGAGGTGAACAGTACCTGGGATGTGCACTTGGATGTTTCTGATTGGCTAGTGCAGTATATGTTCCTAGGTGATGATGTACAGCACATGAACGTGCCAAAGTTGAGTCTGAATGGTGTTTTTTGCCTACAGTAGCTTATGCTTGTTAGTATGGATATGGTCCTACCTATTTTGGACTCCTCACCACGTGTATGTTATGACCGGGGGAGGTGAGGGGAATGTGGGGGGCTAAATGCCTCATCCTTTGATGAGATTTGGCATCTAAAGCGGCAGACTGACCGTTCACCTAATTCCTTCTGCAGTGACAGCTGGGCCTCAATGCCAAACTGTGCATGTGTTTCTGTGTGCGTCTGTGTTCGCTGTGGGAAAGGGACGACAGCTCGAGCTTGACTGAAATGGCGGAGGAAGTGGTACAGAAAGTTCGAGAAAGCAAAGCTGAAGAGCGAGCTCGTGTTTTCAGGAATAGAGGGATGAACAGCAGAGAGAGAGAGGGGGGGATGAAATGGACAAGAGGAGAGAGGTGAAGTGCAGAGGAAGCGTGCAGATGAGCGTTATCTTTTGGGAGGCTAGCTTCTTAAGGCCAGACAAAACGAGCGGAGGAAAGAATCTGTTGCCTTCCTTCTCTTAACTACAGCTGTGATCTGATGAAAGCCCCGAGGCTGCTGCGAACACACATGCTCACACTCACACAGTAGCCAGCAAGTGCTTATACAGCTTCGGTTATTATGTATTGCAGAATTCACGATCTAATGTAGTATGCATCTGACTGAGCTGACAGGAAATCAGTTGCATTTGTAGTAGCTCGCTGCAAAGGATGTGAAATTAGACTCAATTACTCTCACCTGCCACACACATGCACTAACATGAGGAAACTTTTTCTTCCTGTAGTGATTGAAATACGCAGGAAGTGATGTAACTCAACCGTGCTTTTGCTCACACTTCTATGATGTAGCCGCTGAGCTGAAGCTCTGCTTAGACTGTAGAAAGTTAGGTTCTGTTGGGTTGTCATACCGTAGGAGAATGTTTGCATGAGTTCTATAAAGAACATTTATACATAGGGAACACAATAAAAGAAGAGCTACCAAAGAGCTGTTGACTTTAACTTCTCAGATGTGAGGAATTGCTGCTTTTCTGTTTTTATAACTTTGCAAATTGTATATCTTTTTCATTTGTGCCTGTTGGTTGATTAAAAGACATCATCTTGGGCTCTGTGGAACTTGAGGACAGACATTTTTTCTAAAATTCTAAAATTTAATTAACTGTAAAAAAAAAAAAAAAAGACAAGAAGTATGAAATGACAAGAAGCATAAAATGTCATTTGAAAAGTTGGGCTTTAAAGGAAGGGAGAGCTGTTGAGTATTCTTTCAGTACCTGATATCTGAACATGAAGTCTGAACATACTGCGTTGTTGCACATGTATAGTGTTTATTATGTGGTGAACTGGCACTAACACTCAAAAGTAGCTAAACTCACAAAAGGCAGTAGTGATCAAAGTGAACAAATGAGGAGCTTCTATAGATGCGTGACGTCAAGTTTACATACGCCTTAGCCAAATACATTTAAAATAATTTTTCACAATTCTTGACATTTAATCGTAGTAAACATTCCTGGTTTACATCAGTTAGCGTCACTACTTTATTTAAGAATGTGTGATGTCAGAATAATAGTTGACAGAATAATTTATTCCATCTTTTTCTTTCATCACATTCCCAGTGGGTCACACACTTAGTATTTGGTAGTACTGCCTTTAAATTGTCTAACTAGGGTCGATCGTTTCGGACAGCCTTTCACAAGCTTCTCACAATAAGTTGCTGGAATTGTGGCCAATTCCTCCTGACAGAACTGGTCTAACTGATTCAGATTTGTAGGCATCCTTGCTCGGGCACGCTTTTTCAGTTCTGCCCACAAATCTTCTTTTGGATTGATGTCGGGGCCTTGTGATGACCACTCCATTTCATGTCCTTATGCCATTTTGCCACAACTTTGGAACTATGATTGTGGTTGTTGTCCATTTTAGAAGAACCATTTTCGACCATGCTTTAACTTCCTGGCTGATGTCTTGAGATGTTGCTTCAATACATCCACATAATTTTCTCTCCTTATGATGTCGTCTATTTTGTGAAGTGCTCCAGTCCCTCCTGCAACAAAGCCTTCCCCCAACATGATGCTGCCACCCCTGTGCTTGGGGGTGGTGCTCTTCTGCTTGCATCCCCTTTTTCCCTCCAAACACAACAATGAGTTAAAAGAGCTCAGCGTTTAAAAAAAATTCAAGCTCTGAGCTCTCCTCACGCCAGGAAACAGTCCCGGATCAGACCAGAATCTGATGTGACTCTGGGTGTTTGTTCCTCCAGAAGCTCCGGCCTGTCCCCAGCTCTCTCCTCCCGAGGGCCCTGACTCTCAGCAGCTGTCTGCTGGTGCCTGTCCATCCACTCTGCACACTCTGCAAGACCCTGCAATCAACATAAAAAACAGAATAACATTTACCTGTGCAAACATGGCTTATTTTAGAATGTCTTTTATGACAAAAGAATACATACTGAATAACATCTAAATGTAGCATTTATCTGCGCAAACATGCTTTGTCTGAGTTACCAAAACAGTACAAGCTAACTTGTAACTTGGTCATTCAGATGTTTTTACCTTTTCAGGTGATGATAAAGAGTTGTTGTTTCTCATCTTGGTTGGCCAACCAATGTCATATTTTGCAGATTGTCTTCATCTGTGCTTCATTGCTTTTAAGATATCCAAACTGCTGCTGTAAAATGACAGAGTGGTACCTTTTTTCTCAACAATTTCCTCGGCTGTGGAGGATAACGCAAATACACTTTCAGCACTTAAGCATTATGAGCTCCGTATGTCTGTGTAAGACAAACCAAGTGTAGTAGAGTTGTCAGGTGTGACTGCTGGCAGAGACGTCACATTTCTGCAAGTTTGCGTTTTTGTTCAACAGGTGCTTGATAAATTGATCACACTGTCTTTTTATTGGTGCACTTGTTGACTCCAGTTAAATATATATATCTGTTATATATATCGGGCAGCAGCGCAGAGGCAAAAGTTGTTTTTGCTTTCCTTGGTATCACTCATTATTTATACATTCACATCCACTTTTTTCACTGCTGTACGGTAGGAAACGGGTACTTTGACATGGAAGCCAAAAACTTCACTGTCTGGCTGCTGTTTGTTTTCTGGTCTGTGATAGGCTGTTACAGTTATCCATACCAAGTAAAAAAAAAATCCAAATTTTATTATCAACATAAATGTTATCACGATCCTGTATCGAGATTGTAAGCCCAGCCCTAATTTCCATGAGAGTGTGGCTGTGGCACTTTACTCTAGCTGCTGTGGACAATAGTGATGTTGTTCTGTTTGACTCCCATGCTATGTCAGCAACTGAGCCATTAGGACACAGAGGTTATAGCACATTATATGCATCCATTGAGTCACTGCTTTAACAGACAGCTATGCCTGAGAGTACCACTGCTAAGGTTTGAAGAATAACACAGAAATGTATGGATGGCTGTCTGTGCGTGTCTCACCTGCCCTTGACTGATGACCCTAACATAGTAAAGAGTTCAGCACATAGACTGTATGACAGACTGGATGTAGCCACCGTGCTGTCACCCATTGTTTTGTGGATTTTGAAGGTTCAAGTTTCTCATTTTGACCATTGCTGTCTTGGTTTTTCTACTGGGTTAGGTGGTGAAGCAGTCTGTCGCTGCTGCAGAGGCTCACATGGTCTTTGGCTCAAGGGGGTGTCATCATACGTAACGTTATTGTAATGAACATGGTTATTAGTACTCACACCTGTCAAGCTAGCATGTTTGTATTGAGAAATATGGGAAAAAATTTAATTTGATTATTCTTTATAAAACACATTTTGAACCATTTAAATCTATTTTTGCGCATAATGAGCATAAGAGGGTAAACCAATGCAACGAGAGGACGTCCTTCTTGTGTATTATTTCAACATAAACATGTCTTTTAAAAGAGTTAGACGCCTACACATAAAATAAACAAATTAAATAACGACCCATACCGTGTTGTATTATTCGCTCAGTTCAGCTTGACCTACATTTCATTTTCAATCAATTGAAGTGACGTGTGCAGATTTCCCAGTCGGTGCCAGTCCACGTGTCGTGGTTTCAATGTCCCAGACAACCAGGCGGTTGATAGTTGGAATTGTTATTTCGTGTGAGGCGTAGGGTCATTTTCTCACAGGCATCTGTACAGTCTGCCATCAGTGGAGTCACCCTCTCCATTTCATTAGAGCTTGCAGGTTTGAAGCACTTCTGCAGTGGCTTCACTTTTCAGACCCGCAGGCTATGTCCACTTCTTTTATACAGCCTATGGCTGACTTCCTGTGTTTGTGTTGGCAGCTTGCTTATGGTTCAGAGAGACATGGAGGAAAGGGCTTGGTAGCTGCTATTTACACAACATGAGTGCATGCTCCCATCAGGCTTTGGTGAGGCCCCCAGCTGAAGGCCCCAAGGCCAGAAGAAAGACTGTAGTTCTGTGTCATGCTAATAGTGGCTTGGCTAACCACTGAACCAATTGGGTTGGATTTAATTCTTTGTCACCCAGAAACTCATCGTTGGACATTAGATTGATGGAGAATACAGTTCAGACTTTTCTAAATCTCATGATGGAACATTTTGGCTATTTGGCAGGATAGGCAGACGGGGCCTAACTTTGAGGAATATGATTTGAACTTTGAAAAGGGGCGGTATCATAAACATTTGAAGAGAGAGAATTACAGTGATTCAGAGCTGGGTGCTAGCCTCCAATAAACACCTTTATTACCCCTGTTACCAGAGCAGGCAGATGAATCCATCTTACTACGTCCCAACTGTCTGCACAGACGGGATAGTAGCTGTGTCAGTCAGTCAGTTGCCGGAGCAGTCCACTGCAACATTCCTTGTTCAGGATCTGTCACATTTACCACTTTCCTCAAAGTGAATAAATTCTAGCCAGCCCCTAACCACAGCATACAGGGACACAGAGCAAGGTTTGAGGTGGCAAGCCCGTAAAGACACAACAACGTGCCATGCTGTTGCTAGCGAGCTAACGATCTCTGTGCCGCTAAGAGTTGACTGATTGATAGGTTAATGTCATATTATTGGTCGAAATTGGTTGGTTCACGCTTACGTAAGCACACCTCATATTTTGTTTCACAGGAAGAAAATGTGATTGGGTTTTGATATAAGAATACAAAATTAAAATTGAAATATATTGTGAAATCTGCACAATATGATCAAGCATGTGATGTAAAGGGGTTAAGAGTTAAATTTCATCTCAGCATCAAGAGTACCAGTTTAAATAGTTCTTAAAATAACAATTTTCACTGAGACAAATTGTGGAATTTTGTTGCGTACTCTCATAAATGTGTTTTCTGAATTGATTAAGATAGCATGTTTGAATTTAAAAATATGGTCATAATTTTAGTGTAATACCAAACACTAGCACTAACAGAAGCAGTTTTGTTTTTGTCATAAAACTGTTGATGTCTATAAGATAATGATAGTTCCTTGATAGATTGGCGAGCTGTCCATGCTGGGATAGACTTGAGCAGCTGTACACTCAGACACAGTTGTTAGCCTGCTGCTAACACTTTAGATGATCCTCTAAACATGATTGGCCAAGCCACAACAATCTGTAACATCAGTTCCTGGTACTACAATAACTTAACATTGTTAACCTTTTTTGAGTAGTAATTTTGGGGTGCAATTTTGTCATTTTAATTGTACAAAACCTTTATTAGAAAAGGATGATGATTAATTTGTGCACATTTCCTGCAATGAAAATAATCAAATTTTACCCCTGATACATGCTAGGCTCTGTGAACCAATAAGTGGATGAGGAAAATTAGTAGGAGGGGAGGAGTGGATTGTGGAGGAGGAAAGAATTAAGGTGAGGGGGGGAGGGGAACTCTGTAATGGTAGAAGTTGGCTTGGGTGTTTTTTGCAGTGCGTGGAAGCAACAAGCACTCCTCCCCCACCTCCACTCCATCCTGGTCTCTGATAAAGCCACGCATACTCCATCACGCATGCTTAGATCCACCTACCTTCACCCCCTCACTCATGTTGACTGGGTGTTACACTGGCCACACAGTCTCTCTGATGTTGATTATGATCACACATCTCTTAAGTCCTCAGTTTTTCTGTTGTTTACACAAGCATGGGTAGTTGATTAATAAAGCCTATATATATATAAGACTTATATGCATGTTTATTTTCTTTTTTAGTCCCAGGGCTGCTCAACAGACACACACAGAGGCTAAAAGGTAGCAGGTGGTTAACCCCCTCATCTTCACACATTTGTCAGGACTGGCTGGTTAGTTAGCCAGCTGAATGGCTTGCTGACTGAGTAGCCAACTACGCACTGGTGTAAGGAAAAGCTCTCTGGCCTGTTGACTGGATGGCAGCTGTTGCTGTTCAAACAGAGTTGCATCTGCTGGGCCCTTTTGTTCTAACACACACACGCACACACACACGCACACACACACACACACACACACTCTCTCAATGACTGAGTGTGTGTTGGAAAAGAAAGAAGTTCTTTTGTTTGGTAGTAAAATGGAGGTGGGGGAGGGTTTGGGGGTATTGCTAATGTGAAGTGTGTGTTTCGGGGTTTGTGAATGTGAAGGGTTTTTTTCAGTGGGGCATGTTCTTTCTGGGGTGGTTAGAACTGATTAACTCGCTAAACATGCAAGTTAATCCATTGCACCTCTGCTCAGCAGGTGATGAGGCTGCTTAGAAATGTTCAAACAAATTAGCTCGTATGACGAACCATCTAAAGAGGACTGAGTGCTTTGGGAAACTATCTACTTGTGATTTCCTGGTGAAAATTGAAATCTAGATTGTGATTAGGGTCTACATAGTTAAAACTTATCCTGTTTATCACTACTAGGGCTACTCTACATGAAATATATGATGCCATTGCTTTGTTTTACTTTTTGCTAAGATCTTCTTTGGTACAATGCCGATATTAGAGAGTTAAAAAGCAAAAATCGTGTTGACGCACACACCTTTTTGCAGTGATCCCTAAAATGTGATTATCAAACACCTGTGACATAGAAATGTAATGAAGACAGTTTAATAACAAACTTTATTGTCAAAATGACATTGGTGCACTCAAACAGTAAATGTCATTGGGTCTTTCAAAGTAATAATAACCCCAAGCATCTTTGTCTGCATTATCTTCTGGAAAAAAGTAAAAACTAGTTTTTGTATCGCCACTTGTTGGACATTTTAACATTTACACTGATACTGATATATCTATGATAGATCAATATCAGCTGATAAAATCGGCAGACTTATGTATTGGTTGAGCTTTGCTCCCTAGGGTTTCAGCCAGTTGGTTGGAGAAAACCTTCAACTACAAAGTAGCTAGTAGCAGTGGCTTTGCTTAATTAAGTAACAAACTAAGATAATCTAGAATCTATATATGAAAGTGGTGTACTGTAGTTACATAGTTGTCCTTATATTGTGATGATGACAAACTGCTGGTTAGTCACGTCTGACATCCATGTTGGTCCATTTACATCAACACAAGAATGTTGTTCTGTTACCAGTACCTGTACCAGTATCCATAACAGTTTTTTTTCCTCAAACAATGCATCAGTGGGTGAACTTGGCATGTTGCTATATTTTGAGTAGTAAAGCTGCTGTAACAGATTTACTGCAATCACGTTATCAACTACTGATTCACAATCAAATGCCTAAAGACAACATGCTGTCAAATTAACAGTAAAATGTGCATGTTTCAACTCGCTGGTTGCAGAAGTTGTGTGATGAATGTGTGGACTCTGCAGATAGTTAGATTTGTTCAGAGGCAGAAAGAGTCATCAAGAAGCTTTCAAACTACATTTAACACAGTCCAGCTTTCAGTACAGCCCTTCATTTAAAGCATACGGCATCCTTTTGGTCTCATTTGTACTAATTCCATTTTTGTCTTTCTTGCCTCCCCTCCCTCTTCTGTCATGTTCTTTATCCCCCCCCTTCCTCCCCTGTCTGACTATCCAGGAACCTTAACGAGGACCATGGAGTAGCAAGCTTCAAATTAGCAGCTAGCTGATTAGCTCCTCACTGCACAACACCATCTCCCTCCATCCAGTCCCCTCCATCTGTGGGCCCCCCACCCAGCCATGGCGGACCCAGGGATGTTGAGTTTATTTGGGGATGATGCAGGGCTGTTCTCTGATGGATTAGATGGTTTAGGAGACTGCTTTCCTCAGCAGCCTACCCCTGCCCAGTCCAACCCTCTAGCCCAGCAGACTAATCCTTCCCTGAACCACGAGCACCAGGGAAACCGGGGTTACCATCAGGGGATGATCCATGGCGCTGGGCCCGGCCCAGGGCAGCCTAAATTGGGGCAAATGTACGACCACGGTCCATACACGGGCTATGAGCAAAGTGGTGCCCCTGGAGGACGAATTATGGCCCAGAATGGTCCCAGCCAGGGGCCGCCAAACGTGAACACAGCCATGAACGGCATGGCTTCCCACTACCATAATAATCCAGCTAACTCAAGTAACCCCCACCATGGATACCCGGGTGATGCTGGGGGAGGAGGAGGTGGGGGTGGAGTCTGGGGCCAGCAGCCGCAGCAGCAGCAGCAGCAGCAAAGCAGATCAGCTTATCAGCAGCCTCCACCGCAACAAGGGGGCGGCCCCAACCAGATGGGTAGCTACCAGATGTCCCAAGGCAACTATGGTGGGATGCAAGGCCCACCTACACCCAATGCAGCTCGCATGAACCAACACTACCCACCACAGAGCATGGCACACCCACCTGCTCAGGACCCATCTCACTACCTGGGACATGTTGGAATTGGGGGGGGGCAGATGAGACACCCCCAGCCCCAGCCACAAGCCCAGGGCTATCCCAACATGGGACACACACCCAGATACCCACACTCCCCCTCACGACAGCCTCCACACCCCCACCAGCACCAACAGGGTATAGGGGGGTTTGGTGGTGGCCAGTACCCTGGCTATCAGACCCAGTATGGAGCCATGGGCCCTGGGATGGGCCAGGGTGCTAATGCGAATGTCAATGCTAACACCAGCCAGACCATGGGACCAGGGCAGCTTGGCCAGAGGTTTAACCAGGGATCAGGCCCAGCTGCAGGACAACAGGGGCAGCGATACCCCACTGGACCACCACACCAACCCCAGACCCATCAGACCCATTCTGCCCCCATGCAGCAGCAGGCAGGGCAGCAGGGCCAGCCTATGCACCCCCTAAACCACCCCCAGAATCTGCCCCAACCCCAAAACCAACCCCAGTCCCACCTTGTCCCCCCAGCTCAGGGATCTTACCCCTCTCCCTCATCCATGTCACCCATGCGGGTTTTGGGAACCCCAACACCTCCTCCCCAACAGGGCAGACCCCCTAGCGCAGGACTAGCTGGACCCCCAGAGGTTGCGGGGTACACAGCTCTGCAGTCTCCACCGAATGCTATGGCCCATCCGCAGAGAACTCCCCAAACCGCTCTGTCTGCCCCACACCCCCAACACCAGCAGCCCCACAACATGCCCCCCAGTACTGGGCAAATGTATCCAGGCATGGGGTCGCAGCGTGGTCCACAATTGGGTCCAAACAGGCCTCAGCTCCAGCAACAGCAAGGTAGGCATAGGACCTTTAATGCTTTCCCATGTTACTTTTTATTGGTAATTCTTTTACAGACTTTGTTGGTACATTCAAGCCACCATAAATATTTGAAATGAACAGAAATTAAAACTTGTTCTCACACCCTGCATGTAGTGTATAAATACAAAACAGAGCTGTTTGAGTTACTATGGATAGGACAAATGATTGTGAACACACACCAATGTCAGGGTTCCCATTTTTCACACCCATGGAAAATGAGAGAAAAAGGAAAATGCATTCTCCAATTTTCCTTTAGCAGAAAAAGAACAAGAAGGCGTCTGAAAGGGCTAAGTTATGTTCAGGATCATATTAATGCTCAAATAGTAGTTTATGGACAAGAGTATTTTAAATACACTGCTTTGGTTATGTAGTGGAAACGCTGTGAACACGCCTCATGTCACATGGTAGGACATGCAGGTTGGATGAGATTAGAACTTAAGCATCGAATAATGGAAGTTACATTATCCTTCAAATGTAAATATAAGTCGCTGCAGGCTGGTAGCTGGCAGTTTTTATTGGCTTTATAGATCAACTTTATAGATTGCTGTCTTCACCACTTCTTTAAATCAGGCATGTCAAACCGATTCCATAAAGGGCCGTGTGGCTGCAGGTTTTCGTTCCAACCAAGGAGGAGCACACCAGGCTGGAATCAATTAATCAGCTGATCTCAGTCATCAGCTGATAACTAAGTGATCCCTTGGTGTTGATTGGTTGGCCTGGTGTGCTCCTCCTTGGTTGGAACAAAAACCTGCAGCCACACAGCCCTTTATGGAATGAGTTTGACATGCCTGTTTTAGATGGTTAAATGTTAAATTGATTAGGATGTTTGGTTCAGTTGCTAAAGTTGGTGTACTTTTAGCTTGTGTGATCCACAAAGGTTTAAAGGTTCTAAATAGGACATTTTGAACATTAATCTAGTAACTATTTGCTATGTAAAGATAGAAAGTGACTTAATGACATCCTGAGAAGAAAATTAAGTCCGACACTCCCTCTGACTGTGTTGTAATCCGAGCTCGTCTGTTCTTTGTTTTGTTAGCCCGTAAGGACACACATGCATGTTTGTGTTGTTGGCGGTTGCTGCCTTAACAAAGAGACATCCCACACAGCATTGTAAGAATGAAATGGCAGTGCAGAATGAGTGCGGTTCAAAGCAGTGAACTGCACTCTACAGTGGCTAGAGGTATCCCAAACATTCAGTTGAAACCATCAGACTTTAGCTACCTAAGGCATATTTTAATTGATGCTTTAGGTGGCTAATGTTAGCAGGATAGCTAACAAGATACAACAAGAAATATCATCCTCTTGCTTGCCTAGTGTACTTGCGTACCTTTTCACTTGATATTGTTCTCAAAACATAACTTTATTCTGTTGTTTATCTTGTGCGTTCAAGGGCTCAGAATGCAATCAGGCGGTGCTCATGTTTGTTTTGTCTAAGAGGGTGGTGGTCTAGTGTGAGATCTAGTGGCTGAAAATCACATACATAGAACCTTTAAGATTTGTGATTCAACTCTGGCTAGGAGCAGTGGTTTCAACTGTGTGTTGGGCATTCGTGAGCAAGTTGGAGAATAATTAATGTGAAGCTGGGATCACAACAGCGAGTGAGAGCCCAGCTCTATGTGAAAAGAACACTGGCTAAATACAGGCTACACAGTAGTCTGTTCCACAACATTGCTTTACTTTGGTAAAAATTGACCATAACATGAAATGAAATGTTTAACTTTTGTAGTGGTGTCTTACACTGGGTGTAATAAGCCTCCTTAAAGACTCCCCTTAATATTATGAGTAAGAGTCAGTGGTAATAATCCAGGCAAACTCCATTCTAACTTGCCTGTACATTCAGGTATGTCGGATTCAGTGTCTATTTGTCACTAAGTAAAATTGTAGGATACTATTCATGTTGTTGTTGTTGTGTTGTTAGTCATCTGGCAGCAATTGTTAATGTTAGAAAAAATAGATTCAGGTAATAACTTAACAAGAAAGATACATTTTATTTGTAAAGCACTTGCCAAACATTGAGCAATAGAGAGCTTTCCAGAACAAACAAAATAAAATACAATGACAGAATACTATATATAATTGTTTTAACAATATAAAAACAAAAAAGGTTGTAACAACATATAGTAGTTAA
Source organism: Chelmon rostratus (assembly GCF_017976325.1). Lineage (NCBI taxonomy): Eukaryota > Metazoa > Chordata > Actinopteri > Chaetodontiformes > Chaetodontidae > Chelmon > Chelmon rostratus. The sequence goes on along the minus strand of NC_055669.1, from coordinate 3,340,687 downwards.
AGTACTGACAATAAAGTGCTTATGCCTGTATACTCTTTTAAATTTGACTTTGACGGAGAGGAACATGTTAGTAGCATGATCCCTGTCGTATCAGCTAGATCGTCACTGAAAATATCCTGCAGAAGTTGTGGAAAATGTTCTCTACATAAGAGTGGGAACGGCTGAGTGTTTTTTTTTTTTGCTTCCGTCTTTACACTGTTTCAGGACAGAGTAAGAGTGTATTTTGGAATATTTTGCGCATGTCCTTGGTGTGGCCAGATCAGAGTCTGATTTTGCAGCAGCTCTAGAACTATTTTAGGGGATCTTGCCCATGGGCAGAGATGATTCGTACTGTAGATGTTAGTACCTGTAATCCTCCAGTTACTTGCTCACAAATAGGGATCAACCCTTTAGGTTTCTAAAAAAAAATAAAATCTGTGCTTCGTGAATCATTTAAATATTTCAGAAACGTATACATTCAACTTGATATGGTCCATAAACCTGTAACATTCATTTATTTTACAAATAATATCAGCCACTCTATATATAGCTCTATTACTTCACTGACAGTTGGGTGAGAGTTTAAACTGAGCTGGAGTTATTTCTTTCTGCTCTGCATTTAATTTGGATAGTGCTTTTCAGTGTGTGTAAAGAGCATTATAATCTTTATGCTTTTAACAGAAACTTGCCTGATCCAGCTAGTGTATCTGTTACTGCATTGTACAAATGTTTGTTGATGGTTTTAGTGATTGAAACACCAGCACAGGGGGAAAAAAAAGTATTGACTCAATTTCAGTGTCTTGGTTATGGGCATGAGGTAAAACACATTGTTGTTGGCTGCATATGTCCATACAGTGAGTGGTAATGCTGTGTTTCCTTCCCTGTCTCTGCTCCCAGGGCCTCATGAAGCTCCAGTCAACCAGGGGGGAGACCAGCGTCTTCTCCAGGCCCAGCAGCAGGCCTCTCGAAGCGGGCAGCCCCTGCAGCCAGCTTCCATGGGTTTTCAGGGTCCACCTGTTAGCCAGCATGGAGTTCCGGCCCCAAACCAGGGCTTAGCGCCGCCTGCACAGAGTGCTCAGACGCAGCACACACACCTGCCCTCCCACCCCCAGCACCTGCAGAGCACGCCCCCTCCCCCCAACCAGGCCTCCCACCCATGGGCACCTCCGCCTCCTGCCTCCCACCCGCTCTCCTCACCCCCTCTTACCCCACAAAAAGTGCCTCACGTACAGGTGAGTCTCCGTAAAACAAACGCTTTCATGTGGTAACAGTGCTGTGTGTGAGTGTGAGAGAGATCAAGACTATGCATTTGTTTTCATGTGTGGGTGTACTTCATGTGAATGTTTATTTTTCATGTGGGTGGGGGAATGTGTGTGTGTGTGTGTGTGTGTGTGTGTGTGTGTGTGTGACATTTGAGAACACAGTGGTGCATTGGGCACTAGTTCAGTGGGGTTTTGTTTGTGTGAGTGTGTGTGTTCATATCAATGTGTGTTTTGCTTTTTGATTCTTCTGCTCACGGCCTTGTGTGTGGTTGTGTTTCCGTGTGTGTGGGGAGGAGGGGGGATTTTTGCAGCTGTTTGTTTCCTGTGAGCTGCATATCCTGAGACATGTGTGCAATACACGCGCACACACACAGGCGCCACCAGCATAATCTCTCCTTCCCTCTTGCTCCCACATCTCCCCCTCCTCTGTAGAGGAAACCTCCCTTCCTGTCTCTCCCTCCTCCCCGTCTCCTCTCTTTCCGCTCTCTCTCTGCCTGTCTGTCTGTCTGTCTGTCTGTCTCACTGTTTGTCTTATCTATTTCAGGGGTGTCATCTGTAAGTTAATGTTGTGTAGCCGGATGTGCAGAGGGACAGTTTTGAAAAGAGGGAGACTGAGTAGGGGAAAAAAGCTGAGGGGTGATTAAAAGACTGGGGGAGGGGGAAAACACTAAAAGGAAAGAAGTGGGAAAACAGGCTAAGATCTCAAGAGAGGGGGTCCAGGATCTCTAGCAAATCAGACGAGGAGGAGGGAAGGGCTGGTGGGAAGAGGTTAGCAGTTCTCATTGGCAGCCTCCATGTTTGTGTGTGTGCGTGTGTGAGCGTGCACTGTTGCCACTGCCTGTGTCACGTGTCCTCGGCTTCCATTAGCTTGTTTTGTTGCTCAAAGCCCCCTTTCTCCACTGACCCATTCATACACAATAGCAGCCCTGTGGCCACACACACACACACACACACACACACACACACACACACACACACACACACACACACACACACACACACACACACACACCTAGTTCCCTTTTTCCCTTCCATTCTCGTTCACACTACTCCCCTCTCCTTGCTTAATACTCCCCCACCTCCAAGCCTGCGTTGCTGCGTTTTGTGGTTGACATTTCAGCCGTCACACTTAATTTATCCAGCACTCCTGACCTAGATGCCAGGTTGACTGGTGAGCCCTGCTCTTCGCCTGGGCGAGTTGCATGCTCCATCCTGACTGTAGCTGCAGGCCCGGCAGCCCCCGTCATTACACACACGTACAGACACACACACACACACATGCCGACAGTGTGGCTTGGAATAGTGTGGTCTGGAATGGGATGGCAAATGTGCCTTGGGAAATAGGATAGCCTAGCTAGAGGACTACTCAGAGTGGTGTGTGTGTCTGCGGCACAGGAAGGGAGTTCTCTCTGTGCCTCGTGATGCACTTGTTAGAAAGAGCCACACACACACACACACCAAGCTGGTCAGTCAGTCATGATGACTGTATGTCTGGTACTCTAAGCTCCATCTGTTCACTAAGCATGGTTATTACACATGCACGCACGCACTCGCGTGCCTTTGTCAGCAGCTCAAGGTCACAGCACTGGCAGAGTGCTGTGCTGTGACCTTTATTCTACATCACACACACACACACACACACACACACACACTGTTGTGTGCTGCGAGCAGCACTCTACTTGACATATAACATGCCTGTCTCGCCCCTCCCCCGCTCGTGCACACTGTCAGTGAGCTGCTATACCATCCAGCTCACCGAGGCTCTGCGGCTTCGAGGAAATGCTTCTCTAATGTGAAGTCATCTCTCCTTGTTCAGATTTCATCACATAAGAAATGTTTTTCACTGGCTGACATAATGCAAGACTTGTTTTCATACATTTCATCAGACATTCATTAGTTGTGTGCTGTAATAAGGATATATTTGAATTGAATGTCCCTAAACACATTGTCTGTTTTCTCTTTAAGCTCTGTTTTTGTTAAGTTCAAGTTTATCCCTCTTGAACTGTCTGTCAAAACAGGTGTATAGAAATGTTGTTGAGACAGACATGTCATCAGTCCAGTCAGATGTTCCCAGTTTGGAAACATTTCAGCTTTCAAGCAAAGGAGATGGAGAGCCAGCCAATGTAGTCAAGGCAATATGCAGAATCTGTGTCCCAGGGCGGCTAGACTTGGGGACTCAACAGCAGAGGCACTGTCTAAAACACAGGAGGACTGTCTCTCTGCTACTCGCTATCCCTTAATTCACTGAAGCACAAGCACAATAGTGTCCCACGATTGGATCAGAATTTTGCTCAAGATTCCAATACAACACAGGAGAAAGTCACCTGGCCTCCGCCTCACAGAACTCCTAACAGGAAACACGGGCAGTCATTTAGTAGAAAACGCAACGAGTCCACTAATTATCCAAATTCACCACAGCTGTGGCAGTTGCCTACCACAGCTAGCTGGCAGAGTCAGGACGAGAGACAGTGCAGGTGATTAGTACAAGTAGATGTTTCAAATGAAGCATTGTACTAAGATAAAACAAGATCCTGCAGTGTACCACTTACAAAGTGATTTGTAAGAAACACACACAAAAAATGCAGTATTTCCACATACCATGCTGTTGAGCCACCCTAAATCCCCACAGGGGAAGTTCCTCCTCCGTGACAGCCTTAGTCTTAGTCACAACAATGGACACATAATTGCATATGAAGTAAAAATCACCTATGGAAAGCCATCAATTTAGCTGCATCCTTGTTCTGAAAGATGACATACTTAATCGTGCTTTTAGGACAGGTAGTGCAAGCACGGGTGTGGTCACCTTGCCAGGTTAGTTCTCTGTAAGCAGATTCATCGTGGTTTTGGTGGTTGAGTGATTTTTATTGAAAACCCATCTCACCTCTGAAGAGCTGAGACATGCATCTGCTGCTGCATCGTCTGAACGGAGAGGATGTGTTTCCTTCTGTGAATGATTCTTCAATGTTTTATCATCGTGAGATGAGACATTAACTCTTGGCATTGCACAGCTACTTGAACTTTATATGCGATCTCATAAACCAATGTTCACATTCTCAAATTGAAGAAAAAACTGTCGTTTAGAATTGTTGACCTCCTTTTAAACTTGTAAATGTAGATTTTATTGTGCTGCAGAGATATGCGTTAAAGCAAAACTATCGAACTATTATTAACAAGAAAATATAATTGTATATAGTGTACTTACACATCACTTGCCATATTTGCACCCTAACCTAGAGCTGAATATCAAAACTTTTTCTCAGCTTGAACGGCTTCCAAAGAATCTGCGACTTAAAGAAATATTGAAATATGCTTTTCAATTACAGCTTATCGACACCTGAAAGTGGTGTTTGAACAAAGTACCTTGCAGGTTCACTATCCATCAACCCTTGACTGACCAAATCTAGTGCTCAATAATGCAGCCGTGCTTCATAAAGAATAGTAATAATACAGCAAAATATAAGCACTGTGCAAAAATGAATTCATGCCAGGAGGAAGTCTAACACCTTGAAGTATTTCTCAGCAGCATGGTCAAGAGTGAACTTTCAACTTCTGCATGGCAAGAAAGACAAGAGTCATATCTTTTAGTCTTTTTACTTTAAGGCATGCTGCTGACTTTACATTGCTGATAAGAATAATTTTTCTGCTTTCTCTGATGATTCAATATAGTGTTAACTAGTCAACTAGTCTAAAAGTAAGAAAACACTCAGTCAAATTTGAGTGTAATCTGTAAGGTTCAACATTGTCAAAAAAAAAAAAATTGCATACAAATTAAGAGCCTTTTGAAACCGTCACGAGACATTCGAGAGACACCAAGACACATTCTCAAATAACTGAATCATATTTTAAATGCAGCTGAAATGTGATGCACTTTGCACTGTCCATCAGGGTTTCGGTGCTGGTTAGCTACCAGACTAGTTACAGATTTTATTATTATAAACACGCTTCCTTCAAACTTGACAGAAACAAAATTAAATTCACCAAATAAACCCTGTAATTCCTAGAATCAGGACAGAGAGAGGACATCAGAAGCAGCCAGGGAGAACTGTGTAGAGCTGGAATTATAACCGTAGACATTAGTAACAGTGACTACCTGATAATGGTAAACCCTGCCATACATTATGAACACATTATCCTGTCATTTAAATGTGTACATTAATGAACTAATATGTTGAACTGACTAGGATTCCTAGTGCTGACAGGTGAGGGAAGGGTTATGTATGTAGTCAAGTTCAGGGTTTTGAATTTTTGAATGGACAGAGTAAGGGAAAAGGCTGAATGATGAGAACAGGATTTCCTTTAACTCAGTCCTTTGGGAGTCTTAAGTGTTTCTGCCTACTTGATTTAACCCTTCGCCTCACTCTTCTTCCAGCTGTCCCTCCCTCCTTCAGCTTCCTCAGCCCTCTTCATTCACCTTCCTCCTCACACTCTCCTCCTCAGCCTCCCCTCTGTGCTCTGAGAGATGAAACTCAACCCTTTTCATCTCTCCTGAGTCTGTCATATTAGCCATGCATTCATTGAGCTCTTAATGGATATTTGTATTCAATTCGGTTATCTGTGATAGTGTTACAACCTGTTTTGGAAGTGGATTATGAAGGGAAGGGAGAATCGAGTGTTAAACCAGTACAACTCAGCACACCAGCAGGCTAAATTCACCTTGAGGAACACCAGTGTGAATGTGAGTGTGTGTGTGTGGTTTCCATTGTCATTCGTGTGATTGATTATCTGGGAAGCTTGGCAGGAGGACAGATTTATCTCTTGGCACTGCACCCCCCCTACCTCTCTTCCTCCTATTTGTGTGTCTAAATGGCTCAGTTTACGTGTGTGTCAGCAGGTGTTAGTGTGCAGAGGTTTGTGTGATGTGTGACCTTGCAGTAGTTTGGTGTGGAAATGGTGTGTTTGTGTGTACATTAGCATTCTCCTGATGGAAGTGGACTTTCAGAAATTGCACCCCAACTCTTTTCCCCCTCCACAACACAACTGAGCTATGCTAAGTGTGTGTGTGCGCGTGCGCAGAGGGGAGCTGCTGCCATGGCATTTTGCTATGAACTTGGTGATGTTTATGCACACATACACACCTCATTGACACACTTTGAGATATAGCAAAGTGCACATGTGCATTACACATGCACACACACACACTCTCAAAGGCATACTCTCTTGCTCTGGTATGACACACACACACATACTCCCTCGCTGCGCCTTTTTGAAGTATGGAGATAATTTATTCGTGTCATGATGCCTGATTTCCCATCTGCTACTGGGACCCTGAGCAGCTGGAGAGAGAGAATGAGGGAGGGATGGAAGAGAGGGAGAGGGAGGAGAGGCAGCTGGAGAGGCTCCCAACAGCTGGTAACCAGTTGCCTGTCACAGAAAGCTTACTTGGGAGCAATGAGGAGGAGGAGGTAAAGGGAGACGGAGAAAGAAGAGAAGATTTTGTTTGCAGGAGAGCAAAGTTAGAGGAAAAATGAGGTGTCAGCCGGTTTGTTTACTAAGGTTAGTGTGCTGGAGGAGGAGGCAGGAAAGGGGAGGAAACTGTAGCAACAGTGGAGTTGAGAGGAGGAAGGAGAAGGTGGTAGGAGGTGTGCATGCATGCATGGATGGATGGATGGATGGATGGATGCATGGATCCCCTCTTCCCCCTCCGCTCTGTAGTCTGCCATTACTGACAAATTCAACCCCCACCCTGCAGAAAATACAGCAGTGTTGACTGACGGGCTGGCATGGCTGAACTAGTGTTGAAGCAAAACATTAGCAGGCACATTTCATGGCATAGAGCTGAATTGATAAATCGATTAGTTGGCCACCAGAAAATTAATCAGCAGCGAGTTTTTTTTAATGAGTGTATTGCGTTTTTGTTTAGTTTTTTTTAAAGCAAAATGCTAAAAATTCTCTGGTCCCAGCTTCTAGTAACTAACTAGTATTCCACTTTGAATACTGGTTGGTTGGCAAATCTTCAGGGTTTTGGTGTTGGGCAAAACAAGACATTTTATGATGAATCTGGTAATCCAGTAAACAATCGCCAGGTTAATTCATCATGAAAATAATTGTTAGTTGTCGCTCCAATTTGGTTAGTAACAAACGTAGAGCTGCAAATTATTGATTGCAAAAATATATTAACAATGAAATCAGACGTTTAGTGTATGAAAACTGACAAAATGGTAAAAAATCCCCATCTTCCACAACTCCACAACTTCCTAAAGCTCAAGTTCATCACTAAAGCTACTTGTTTTGTCTAAGAGTCCAAAACCCAAAGATAATCACTTAATAGTGATATAAGCAGAAGCAGAAATGTCTGTGTTTCATTACCAAAACCAGCTCTGTTTCTTTTCTTTCAATTGAATAATCATTTTTTGAACTAAAACATTCTGCACAGCAGCTTGGCCACATCTGGACATACACACTTTGATGTGATTTCCAACAAGCCACGTGACTACTGTTATGTTTATTTGTGAGGAAGATGGCTTTAAGTTGGTTATTGAGACTGTATTTTCTACATTCTGTCTATATCCTATAATAATGGTTTTAAGCATACCTTAAAGTTGCTGAAAAACTCCAATTAACTGGTATCTTTCTGCCCCTTCCCCCAGCATTCCCCCACTGACCCGTCAGGCGATGCCTCAGTGATGGTTCCTGACAGGCCGACACTTGGCGCCGGTGCCCCCAGCCAGCCTATCAGCACAGAGCAGCCCAGCGACCAGGAGACCAAGCCAAAAAAGAAGAGGAAGAAGAAAGCAAAAGTAGTAGATGGAGAGGAAGAAGAGGGAGGAAAGAAGGCCGGAGGAGAAGAAGACAAGTCAGAATTTCCCGGAACAGGAAGTGATGCAGGTGAACAGGCTACTGGCACAGGAATTGTAGAGGGTAGTTCACCACCAGTAGAGGAAAAGAAAAAGCGAAAAAAGAAACCAAAGGAGAAGGCAGAGGGCAAGGAGCCCAAAGAGCCGAAGACCCCGAAGACGCCCAAAACACCTAAGACCCCCAAAGAGCCCAAGGAGCCCAAGGAGAAGAAAACCAAGAGCTCCACACCCAAGACCAAGACGCCCAAGAAAACCAGGTAGGAGCGGCTTTCCATTAGCTACTGTCAGTGTTTGGTTGTTTGTGATTACCAGTGTAGCACTAGCTAAACATGTGTGAACTACAGGTGAACTGTGTAAAACGTCATTAGCTGGAGTAAACACTTGGAGGAGCTTTTAAAAAGTCCTAAAGATGACTGTGGCACCATTAACCACTAGTGGTCCACATGTACACATGGAAACAGGTATAAAGCCAACCAGAGGCAGCCTGGTCAGGTGGTAAGCAGTGAATACAAGAGGATAGAAAACAACTGAAGAAGTATGTCGACGCAGTTCCACGGTCTTAGCAGTATGTACAATTTCTTGTAAATATAGTAAGTAGTGCGATCTATTTGGTACAGCAAGAAAGAAATGAAACGTGTAAATCTTGATGGCAGTTAAAGAAGGAAGCTCGCACACAGCTCATAGATCCATCACTCATGCAACCAACCAGGGGGAACTGAGGGGGTCACAACCTCTGAACTGTGAACCACCACACTGCCACAGACTGTGTATGTGTGTGAGTTGGTGATCACAGGGCTCAGTGAAGCATGGAGCATGGACTGCCAGATAGGCAGATCTGAGGATCAATCCCATTTTCTACTATAGATACCATCAGCAGGGTCAAGCCTGCTGTCAGTTTAGTTTTGCAGGTCAGATGGTGGTATCATTATTCACCTTCTTCCCCAGTCAGCACCTTGTCTGTTAATGCTTATATATTATATATGTATATATATATATTTATTTCATTTTTCACTTGTATTAAACAAACAGACATGATCGTTGCCAGGGTTGGGTGGTATGACATACCATGTGACGGTAGAAGTGTGTCAGCAGAGATTTGGCAACGCCATCTCCACCACGGGAGCTATCCAATAAGCCATATTTACATGCTGTTGTTCAGTGTATGCACTGCTACACAGCGAGCAAGTGGGTGTGTTGATGACAATGTACCCGGTTGCTTCGTACTCATTTCTGCTTGCCTGTAAATTGCTTTCCACTCTTTTGTTGACATCACGGATGCATCCTAACACACATTTGGTATCGATATCAATGCAACAACAGTCATCATTACGGATGAGTGCTGCTCCTCCTCCTGCATTCTCTACCCAGGCACTACCCGTCGCCTACACCAAACACAGTGTTACCCGTATGTGAGATGACTTGGACAAATGCACTACAAAAAGGACAACTCTCCACAAGGTTCAGACCTGATTCTGTGGACATTGTCTGGAGTTCATATGAGAAAACAGCTTTAGTGTCTCTGGCGTATATATTTGGGCAGCACGATGTAACAATCCAGCTCCCTCACAAGGTCACGTAATTTGGGCAGCAGGACTTCGCATTTGGTGACGATAATACACCTCTGTTGCATCTGTGTTGTTCTGCTTTGGAACCTTCAGGTTTCTGTATTGACAGAAAGTTTTGCGGCTGGAGTCTTTTGGTCGTAACGCAAGTGTTGTCTCACAAGAAGCAGCTGTTTTAGAATTACTATACCATGATTTATTCTGTTTCTGTGATATAAAATTACATATACTGTGATTGATTTTGGTCGTATCACCCATCCCTAATTGTCAGACATAATAAATCAGTTCAAACAGGAAATTAGCTTTTTTCTGACAAGGGCTGCTTTGCCATTTTCTGCCATTTTTTACTGTGAAGTTATATAAAGAGAGTTAGTCCTCCGGTTTTTCCTTTTTTATTTGTTGCTGCGGGCGCATTGCGAGAGCTTCGTTGCAGTTTGCTGCAGATATATCTCTTCAGTGAATGAGTGCAGCTCTGTGGCGTTTTATTCATGCAGTTTGCACCTTTAGTTTCTGTTGGTGGCGCTCAAGTGTTTTTCTTTTCAGCGCAAGACCAGATATTTTTCCTAAACAGCCTCCACTGTGGAGGATACATTTATTGTTGGTTTTAGTCTTTTCATGGGATTTGTTGACAAAAAATATAAAGAATATTTCAAACTTTACCTCATACAGTTCTTGCTATTTAACACTCTTTCTTTCATTTCGTTTTTTTTGCTTATTTTCCATACCAAGCATAAGACATGCATAAAGAGCATGATGGCTGAAGTTAAGCTTTCTGTAGGAGGCGATAGACTAGATAGATCGAACATCCAGCACTTATCAGTGTTGATCGATATCAGCTTTGGTTCACTTTTGTTTACACAGCTCTTATCACTCCCCCCTCACTTTTCCTCTCTTGCTTTATCTCCTCTCACTCTTTTCATTGTTTTTCCTTTTTTTTGGCAACACTATTTTGTTACGTTGTAGTGTGCGGTCTCCTATTTGTGGATGCTTTCTCACTTCGTCACTTGCAAACTGTAAGATCAGAGAGAGACGGGCAGAGGCGAAGAGTTGAGAGCATTTGTGTACAAGAGTCAGAGGTGGTTTCATTGTGAAGGTGGAAATTTGATCGGACTGAGGAATGTGTCAGGACGGCCCCATCTCCCACCACCACCCCCCCAAAACCCAGCCCTTAGACTCCTTTGCCCCCACCCCTTCCTCGGCCTCTTTTATCCCAAGGAAGAGGGAGGGCCAAAGCAGCAGGCAGGGGTCAGCGATGGGGGAGGTGTGTGTGTGTGCGTGCGTGTGTGTGCGCGCATGCATCGACCACTGGAGTCGGGGGCGGGGAATGGGGGGGGACCTGGAGTGAGTGTGTGAGGCAGTGAGGGGGCAGGCGTTTTTTTTTTTTGTTTTTTTTTGTATGGGTGTGTGTGTTGGGGGAGGGGTCTTTAGTAATCTTTGTGGCAGAAAATGGCGTCTAATGATAATGAAGGCCATGCTGCTGACCACTCCACAGCTACAGCTGTGTGTGTGTGTGTGTGTCTGTGTGTGTGTGTGAGAGCGAGCTAAGGAAATGTGGGGGTGGGGAAGTCCATTCTCAGCCCCTTATGCAAGTGTGTGTGTGCGTGTTGGTAAACTAGCTCTTATCTGTTGTCAGGCTTTCCTCCATCTTGAGTGGCGGCCTGGAGCTCCCAGGTTAATTTAGCATAATAATGGCTGCCGGTCATTCACTGCTACTCTAAAATGGTGGACCGCTGCAATCATCCAACTATCTTCTCTTTCATTCATTCTTCTCTCTTCCCCTCCCTCCAATCCGACCTCTTCCTGGTGAAGAAGAGTGCATCCTTTCATCTCTGCCCCCCCTCATCTCCCCTCTTCCTTTCTGTCTTTCCATTTAAGCCAAAGGGTTGAGCTGTTTTTTTTTCTGCCATCTCATCTTGTCTTTTTCACATTAGCACATTAGGTTTCCATATTTTAAAATGTTTGGCATGGCACTCATGAAGTTCTAGCTCTTCATTCGTCATGGTTCACACAGTGTGTCTGTAGGTCTTTATGAAGTCTTTGCTCTTAATCACATATCATTTCTCTGATTGATTAAACCTTTGAGTTGTTGTCAGTAAACTGCTGATGTTGATTTTAAGTAGATATTCTGTGTGCTGCTGGTGGCAGGGCTTCCTACCCCAACCTGAGAATTGTTAATACCTAGTTTTTTACTTTTCTGATTTCTAGACTACCATCTTGATTTTAAAAGCATTAAAGCTTTTCAATGAACTTCTCATTTGGTGTGGAGAAAAAAAAATCCCATTCAGGGGCCACTGGCATGTATGTTCCATTGCGTATTGGGGGGATTTGTGAGATTTCCACTTAGTGGGTGGAGAAATAAACCCCACAGCGCAGGAGTTTTTCATGTGGCCCATCCCACGGTACAGTATGTTTTCTTTCTGCTTGGTGTATTTGCATCTCTGTATGAACAAATAAGCCACCACAGAGCCGACTGAAGCCTTCACTTAATTGGTGTAACCAGGATGTCGGGCTGGATGTATGGTTAACCCTTTGAGCACAGGCTGTTCTTCACTCCCTTTACTGAGCGTTTGTTACATTGTCTGCAAGTCATGTCACATTAGCTGGGTGTTTTCATGATATGTTAGAGTGCCATCAAGGTGCATGTCAGTGGTACTATACTGCTTTTGAACAGTTATCATGAAAACTCCTCACAATTTGAAATTGCTGGATTTTTTTGCCTTTTATATTCATTAATATCCACTACATTAAAAGTGATGTGTTTGAGTTTTACTGGGGATTAACAAGCTGACTGCTCTCTCCTTGCTGTGGATTGTTCCTGCTACAAGCTAACGCTAAACTAACGACAGCGGAATTAAAACAGACTCTGTCAGACATTCAAACCTCAAGAATAACAAAGGGAGATATGTGAGTAACAGAGACTGGCTCAGTGGACATGACGTTTTTCTGCTTTATTTGTGGATTTTCGTGCTGCTTTTAAACTTATACCAATGCTGAACTTTCAATGCACTCTGTAAAAAGGTAACGATGAAGTTCACAGTTAACGAGAGTAACCGGCAGAGACAGCATTATTTTGGCAGAGCAGCAGTTATCTTTAGTCAGGTGCATTAATAATGCCACACCATAACCAACAACCTACTGCTCATAATTGACAAATAAAGTTGTTCTATAAAGTTAACTGTCATTTTAATCGAGGTCATATCAGGCACACAATGATGTTACCTCGGCCTCCGTGCAGAACGGTGATGTACATCCCTGCGTGACTGGTGGAGGCTGCGTAGCTGCTGGCCACTTTCAGAGCAAAGCTCCACTTATATCGATAGCCGTAAAACGTCCCATAGGTGGAGATTAATCGGCCAAACCTCATTAGTTGTTCGACCTCTTGACGAAACAGTAAATGAAAATCAGATGCATTCACCACTATTAGTTTCAGCTGTCTAGGAAGTTGTGTATGTGTTCAAGTGTGAGCAATACAGGGGGAATCAGGTGGTTAACTTGTCCAGTCAGCTCACTCCTCTCCTTTGACCTTGCTTTTTCCTCTCTATCCTTCTTTTCCTTTGCTCTCTCGCTCACACTCCCTCTCTCTGTCTACCTCTCTCAGAGGAAGTACATCTATAAATAACCCAGCTCTCAGCTGCCACACCCTTCACTGTGTGTGCGTGTGTGCGTGTGCGTGCGCTTGCGTGCATGCGTGTGTGTGATTTGTTTGCAGTACACACAAAGAAGTCAGGCATGCAGGCACCTTGCTTTGTCTGCAGACGTGTGTGTGCAAATACAGCACTTTTTAAACACACACAGAAGGTGTGTGTGCGTGCGTGCGTGCGTGCGTGTGTGTATGTGCGCGCATGTGTTCGTGCGTGTGTTCTGCCCACTGGTGTTGGTTTTTGTTGCCATGAGTCGAGTGTGTGCACGGGGGTTCAGTGGTATGACTCATCACGTCAGCAGGTGTCCCTTACACCCCGCCCTTCCTCTGTTTTTGTCTTCCTCTTCACTTCTTCTCCCTTCCCTCCCCGTACTTTACTCCACGGCTCTGCTTCCTGTCCTTTATCCTCCCTCCAGCAATCTGAAAGGAGCATCTCATCTCCTCTCTCACACGTTGTCACACACGGACACACACACAGGGATCTACAGCTGGCCAGCATGTGTGAATGCTCGGCTTCGGGCTCATGAGTATACCGCGGAGTGAGAGACATTGAGGAGGGGAGTGGGGAGGAGCTTATTTGTACACCTGGACAGGACTAGCCTTATATGGAGACATATAATGTCATGATTGGCACATCAGCTTTGCAGTGCACCAGTGATTTAATAGGTTCCTAGCTTGCTGTGTAATTTTTGTTCAGACGTTTTTTCAGTTTAAGTCTTAATGAAAAGAATTACATGTAATTTATCCCGAGAAGTTTTTGGTTGAAGAATGTATTTGATTGATTTGGCTTCTCGGGAGCAGCCTTTTTAATTTAATTAAAGTTCATGTTATTTTTCTGATTAGATCCTCGTTTGCATATTTTCAGTCTTCTGGATTTCCTTACTCTACAGCATAGTCAGTGAACTCAGTGCATTTGCCACCTCAAACATGGCACAGTTTCCAAAATGGTACATATAAAATACTAAAATCTTGAATCCAAAAAATAAAAGTATGATATTATGTACAGATGAATTACCTTTGTGCAATGTTTAAGTCTCTTGGTATTTTGTAAAAGTTGGACAAACCATCAGTATACTTTGGTAAACAGTGATATATGGTATATTCAAGATTTTATTGTAAATTTGTGGAAGCATTTTAGAATGCTGGTATGACACATACAGTGCTGTGAAAAAGTATTTGCCCCCTTCCTGATTTCTTACTTTTTTGCATATTTGTCACACTTAAATGCTTCAGATCCTCAAGCAAATTTTAATTTTAGACCAACGAGTATATACAAAATGCAGTTTTTAAATGTTGATTTTGTTTCTTAAGGGATTAAAGCTATCCAAACCTACCTGGCCCCATGTAAAAAAGCAATTGGCCCCTGTTGTTGAATCATGAATTAACTGTGATTAACCACATTTTGGAAAGCTGAGTTCAATTTCAAAAGGCACACCCAGGCCTGATTGCTGCCAGACCTGTTGAATCAAGAAATCAGTTAAATAGGACCTGTCTGACAAAGTGAAGTAGGCTAAAAGATCTCAAAAAGCTACCCACATGCTGCGATCTTAAGTAATTCAAGAACAAATGAGAAACAAAGTCATTGACATCTATCAGTCTGGGAAGGCTTACAAAGCCATTTCTAAGGCTTTGGGACTCCAGCAAACCACAGTGAGAGCCATTATCCACAAATGGAGAAAACTTGGAACAGTGGCGAACCTTCCCAGGAGTGGCCGGCCTATCAAATGAACTCTAAGAGCACCTCAACGACTCATCCGGGACAAAAGAACCCAGAACAACATCTATAGAAGTGCAGGCCTCACTTGCCTCAGTGAAGGTCAGTGTCCATGATTCAACAATAAGAAAGAGACTGGGTTTGGAAGGTATGCGTCCCGTTACATCTGCTGTAAAACTCATCATACCAACAGTCAAACATGGTGGTGGTAGTGTGTGATGGTCTGGGGCTGCTTTGCTGCTTTAGGACCTGGACGCCATCATTGATGGAACCATGAATTCTTCTCTCCACCAGTAAATCCTGAAGTATAGGGTCCGGCCATCAATTCATGACCTCAAGCTCAAGCGCACTTGAGTTATGCAGGACAATGATCCGAAACAAAGCAAGTCCACCTCTGATTGGCTTAAAATAAACAAAATATGGTTTTGGTAGCCTAGTCAAAGTCCAGACTTAAATCCTATTGCGATGCTGTGGTATGAACTCAAACAGGCCGTTCATGCTCAAAATGTGACCCTCCAATGTGGCTGAATTGAAACAAGTCTATAAAGAAGAGTGGGCCAAGACTCGTGATTGCAGTTGTTGTCGCCAAGGGCGACAGAACCAGTTATTAGGTTTAGGGGGCAATTACTTTTTCTCAAAGGGCCAGGTAGGTTTGGATAGCTTTTCCACCCCTTAAACGAAATAACGAAACCATCATTTAAAAACTGCATTTTGTATTTACTCGAGTTGTCTTTGTCTCATAATAAAATTTGTTTGATTTCAAACATTTGTGACAAATATGCAAAAAAATAAGAAATCAGGAAGGGGACAAATACTTCTCACAGCACTGTACCTGTCCAAAATGTTGGCTAGCCAGCAAGCGTATTTAGGCCAGTTTGCAACTTTTTGAAAGCCATTGTTTTTTTTTTGCTGATCAGCCCATGCAATTGTGTCCAGTTGCTAAAAAAGTCAGTTGTCAGGATTACGTCGGCTTTTTTTTTTTTGTACATTTTGAAGTATCGCATTAGGAAGGACTGATGGAAACTGCAACATTCGTAAAAAGAATTAAAGCATTTTTGGGCTCGGTTGAGGTGGTTTTTGTCTTTCTCATAGAAGAGTTAATGCTCTGTACGGGAGATGGAAACACCTTTTTCACCAAGTTCTGACTTAGCGAACATTTATCTCACATGACTGATCAGCTGTTTCTGCTCAAAGAGAAGAAGCTGTTGCAGCAGATTAAAGCATCTTCACACAGATTTGATGGAAGCGTCCTGACATTAATACATGGAACAAACTGAAATGCCTTATTTCAGTTTTTTGATTCACCATTTGAGGTTTGACTGCTCTTCTAATGACATCAACTTGTTGCACCCTCTTTCTCTGCATTGTATAATGATGCGACTGGAGCATTGGTGCCACCTAATGCTTGTCTGGATGAACCAACTCTAATGATCACGTGAGAGTAGCGGTTGGAGACGAGCATTCATCCAGATTTTCTCAAAATTTACAATTTGCGATACATCTGTCTCTTTAGCTGTTAAATGCTCCGTTCCGTTCACCAGCTAGTCACTGTCTGTCAGCTGTTTGTTGCTGAGCAGGTAGTGTTCTGTGGATTTTTAGAGCTTTTTCACTGAAAGCAGCTGCCTTCTGCAGCGGAAAACAACACGACGAGAGCAGTGAGAGTGAACCAAAATAATGAGCTAAAGCTCAGTGTGAAGCTCCTTCAAGCAATGGGGAGGGTGTATGCGACACCTTTCACATTGTTGTCAATGTTATTCGATACATTGTTATCATAAAATATTGATTATATCTGCTTTAAAATGAGCCTGCCCAAGGAACGCTAACTCTAGCCACTCACAGCAACATTTTTGGCAAATTATATTCGTTTTGCTTTTGTCAGAATGAACGAAATAGTTAAATACCCGAACACATAAGCAGGGTATTTACAGGGTATTTTACACGAGACAGCGAGCCTGTTATTAAGTTATTCTAATGGCTAAAGCAAAAGGAAAGAGATTGTTGGAGAGGAGGGTTGTAGAGTTGAAACAGTAGAGGACGAGGACTAAAGAGATGGACTGAGCAGAAAGAGTTGGGGAGGTGATGAAGGGACTTAGAAGAGATGTGAGGCCATGAAGAAGCTAGCAGGAAGAGAGGAGGGGAGGCAGCCAAGTGGAGAAGTGTGTGCGTGCGTGCGTGTGTGTGGCCAGATGGCTCCAGCGTGTGGCGACCAGCCAGAGGAACAGGTGCAGGTCACATGACCAGCCGTTACCACGGAGATGGTGATTGCTCTTGGCGTGAGGATGAAAGGAGAAGGGCCCCAGGGACAGAGAGGGGGCGAGAGATATAGAGAGGGAGCGAGCGAGCAAGCAGGAGGGAAGGAGGGAGAGAGGCACAGAGCAGGAGAGAGAGAGAGAGAGATCCAGGCATACAGTACTGCAGAGGGCAACATGGGGGAAGAGGCAACACACACAGGCTCAGACTGCGAAACAACACAGCACACACACAACTGTTCAGTCTTTTATTGTAAGTTAGTAAAGTAAAGTATTGTTTTCTTTTGGCCTAAATCTATAATTGTATGTTGGTGTTTTAAAGAATCTGCATTTTTGTAAACAACGGTACAGTTTGGTCGGGACAGGCCGTTCAATTTTGGATCCAGTTCCAGATTTGCAATATACCCAGATTCGCTAACGCCCAATGCTACGTATGTCTTCTGAAATGTTAAATCTCTCGTCACTCGTTTTTTATTAGCAAAGACCAGTATACAAAACACATATGTGGCAGGCTCCTCATTTGTAGCCCGCAATGATTGTTTCTAACAATCATGACTGTCTCAGTAACTTAGTAACTCTTCTAGGCAACCTAAGGCCATAGCGAAGGCTTACTTGGCTAGCTCAGTCAAAGACTCAATCTACCATCACACCAAATTCTGTTCTAAAATTTAACACTTTAAAGGTTCTGTTAGTATTTATCAGTTACTTTCCAAAATCCACTCCTCACACCAGAATAGATCAGATCCACCATACACCACTCATTCAAAAAGAAGCCACGTCAAAGCTGGGTCACCTGTTGCTCCCATTATTTCCTTCGTCCAAAACAGTGGTGACGAACACTCGGTTTGTTATCGCCACCGACAACGTTGCCTTTACTTCGCCTTTCTGTCCTCTGCTCGGCTCTGCGTGTGTGGAGAGGCTAATCCTGCGCTCGGTGAAACACGAGAGCAGTAGATATTAATGATCGCGTGGCGCTGATGCCGCTGTAGAATGGATATAAGAGAAAAATTTGTTCGCAGCACTCATCACATCAAGATTTTCCCAGGCAATTACACAGGTTGACTTATGTCTCAGAGCAGCACCGCACAGAGGCCCAGACAAACACAAAACATTGATTTCCGAATGAATGCCTATTTGCTGTTAGTTTTGGCGTGTACGTTTTTTTATGGCCTGGTGGAGGTTCAATTATAAGGCACACAAAAGTTAGCAGGCTACTTTTGTTGTTGATCCTGTATGTGAGAAAACATTTCATTTCTTCTGCTGCTCATCTCATTTCCAGGTTGTGGCTGCAGGTTCAGTTACTTGCAGATGTGCAAAGCTAAACCAAAGTAGGTTTGAAAGTGGATTTGAAAGGATTCGGGTTCGTTAAGCAGAGTCCATACTGGATTTTGATGCAATAGAAGGGTGTCTAGTTCCAGCCCTAATGATTGAGAGTACAAACTGTCTGTCGGTATTTGTAAATGAGCAGTTTACAAACTGCCCTCACATTGTTCTTTGTGATTGGTCATGGCAGGAAAGTAATGGAGTACTGAGAGAGACTGTGTGTGAGACAGAAGAGGGGTACTGAGTGTCTCTTGCCTTACTCTGTGAGTGTGTGTGCACACACACTCACAGAGCCAGCTCCTCTTTCTTTCCATGCCAGAGATTAGAGGAAGCCTGGGGGCCTTTCAGCCCCTCCCCCTCCTCTCTCTGGGGCCTCTCTCTTTCTGTCCCTCTCCCTGTCTGCCTGTCTCTCTCTCTCACTCACCCCCCACCCCCAGCCCTCCCCCGGTGTCTCTCTTCCTCTCTGTGCCTGTATCTCTCCATCTTGCTCCCTCCGCCCCCTTGCAGTCTTTCATCATATTAACCCCCTGTGTGCCAGAGCCTGAGGCACACTAATGATTTCTAAATGGATAAATCAAACATGGCGACCGCCCTGGGACAGACAAGCTCACACACACACACAAATGTGAATGCCTTATAGTGGGTAAACTGTAAAAAGAGGTAAAGCTTTGAGGAATGGTCTTTTGTTGTTGTTTTTTTTAATGAATATTAAGTTTTCCTCCTTCCTCTTTTCTCTTCCTACAGCGGTAAGAAGGTTGAGTCAGAGGGCGGGGCTGGCGCTGCTAAAAAGGATTCCAAGAGGAAGAGGGAGTCATCAGTCAGCGATGATGTGGAGGTGAAGTCTCCACCCCCCTCACCTCCTGAAGAAGACGATGATGATGGTGTACAGGTAAAAGCTGCATACAAGGAAGGCAATAGTCTTAAAGCTTGTTTCTACTTTACAGGCTTCTGAAAACAACAAAGTATTCAAAGTCATGGCTAATATTGTGATGCAGCATAGTTTCAGCAAGCCCAGCAAAAAAAGCAAAGGGCCATAAAACCTCTGCAGACCTATCAGTGACGCAGCTTGTAGAAATTGAAGGCACTGAGCCAGTAGGCGTCTACTGTTTGTGTTGTAAACCAGCCTTGTTGACAGACGAAGCAGACGGGTCCTACTGCCAAGTTCACATGGTGCTCCATCAGCAACTTTTCAGCTGTTACATACGTTTCTTTTGTATTTCAAATACAGTTTAAAATCCCCACCCCTCTTCCCCCACCAGTTTTTAGCAATAAGTAATTTAGTGTCCACGTGAACATTTATAGTTTTTAATTGTTGGTTTTACAGTGAAGGTGCTGTTTGGAGGAACATGCAGAACATCAATTGTATCCCTCATCAAATTCAGATTCATTTTTTATGTGCAAATGTAATTATGTGGGCCATGTAAACAGAGCAGCATCTGGCTATTAGCTGCATAAAGAGTCATGCCTCATTCAAATAGAAAAGCGCCTTAGCTGGTTCGCTACAGCCGAGTACAGCAGTTTTTTTTGGCAACATTTTGAGCCTCAACAAATTAGGTGATGTTTCCTTCAAAGTCAATATGGATAACATGCTGGGCCATATGGAACAGAATAATGAATAATGAAAATGAAGTCTGTTTCTCAGAAGAGGTCGGCCTGGTGAATAAGCTTACACAGCCCTGTATCTTTCTCTGTCTTTGATTTGAAACATGACCGTGTGATGTTTGGTGAGCTTCAGGACACATTTATACATATCCATTTTGGAGATGTATTTCTCTGCCTTGTTGTTTGTTTGTTTTTTTTTAAGGAATGTAGTGACAGGTATATGGAAACAAGTCATTCCATTGCTGAGCTGGGAATTTTTGGAAGGGCTACAGAACTATAGCTGATGAACAAAACGTTGCCACCTTTCTGTCACTTCCTCTGTCCAACAGAAGCGTCGTTCCAGCCGTCAGGTGAAGAGGAAGAGGTACACAGAGGATCTGGAGTTTAGGATCTCAGAGGACGATGACAGCGGCGACGACTCGCCAGCACCAAAGTCCCCATCGTCGTCACAACAACAGGTACAGCTTGGGTTTCTTTTGTTGGTTTAGGTTTGATAAGAGTTTATGGTCAGAGTCTGATGGTAAACATCTCAAGACATGGTAGAGTTGAATGATACAATTATGTATACAAAAAGAAGTTTGTCAGATTTTCCCTTGCAGCTCATACTGAGGTGTCCATCTCTAAACTATCTCTAGTTACATTAGGCTGGATTGCTTTGAGGACTGAGGTACCTTGACTTTTTTGTTTTGTATTTATGTCTGCCAGCAAACAATCCCAATCTGTTAGTGTGTCTGTAAATATTTCCTCAACCAGATTTCTACAAAATGTACTCTATGACAAAATACATCCATGTCACACTATGAAATTGCCTATTCCAATGACAGAAGATTTTATCCACATTGCCCATTCCTTAACACATTAAAAAGTAAAAACTTGGACAGAGCGATGTAGTGGTGTGTCATTAAATTTGTTAATCCCTTTTGTTGCCTCTCCTTATCAAGATTTCTGACATTTTCATAATAGTTCTGTGTTGAGCTTTTTCAATTCTTTTTGGTAACAGCTGAAATGTATCAAATGATACCAGCACTTTGCTTTGTCCAGTGACTTCCAATGATGAAAGGCATGAAATGAAAATGCAAAACTATATATAAAATAACATATTAGTCAAGATTTATAGTTGCATAAAGAAGAATGTTAGATAATCAAGGATGGCCCTTTTTCACCTTTACATGTACATCGTCTTTTTTTATCTGAAGAAACTGTCTAGTGGCAGTTGTTACTGTGCTTTAGGTTTAATCAGACCATTGTGTGTCAGACTTGGGTTTTTAGAGGGATTCTGAGTCAGCAGCTAGATCAAGCTGGTCATCAAAACATGTGACAGGCCGGATGAAGCTCCAACACTTAAGTTGTTCTCTGTGTTTCCAGGATGTGGCTGAGGCTGAGGGGCCTGTTGTGGAGAAGATCATGGGCATGCGCACCGCCAAGAAACAGGTGAGACATACGGAGACACACACACACACACACACACACTAACTATACGCAGAGACACACACACAGACACACTGGCCCATGTAATTGTTTACGTCATCTGATTAGCCGCTCCACAGCTGGCTTAAGAAGATTAAACACACACACACACACACACACACAGACAGAGCTCAGACCGCGTGTGTTCACTTGGTAAGTGGAGGCAAGAGTTCTTGTATTTCAGTATGTGTGTGTTGTTGGAGCTCTGAGTGAGCAAGAGGGCGTGTGTGCGTGCATGTGTGTGTTTGCCGCTTTGTTTTAGACAGCTCGTCTAAAGAAAGCTCATCCTTAAGCCAACACACGCACACGCATGTAGTCATCAGCCAACTTTCCTTTGCTAGCCAGCTGCCAATGGGTTACCCCCCACCTACACACACACACACACACACACACACACACACACACACACACACACACCCTCACAGCTCCATTCAGAGTTGACCCCAGGCTTGGCACACATCCAAAACCACAATGCTAGCTACGCCAGACGCCAAGCTTGCGTTTCCTCAGGCTGTGTGTGTGTGATTGATGATTCATGGCATTACAGTAGTAGTAGCATGGTGGAGGGGGTGTGTGTGTGTGTTACAGTAGTAATGGTGAATGGAATTGGACGGCTGCACTTTGAAAGAGCTACTGTTTCGGTATTTCCCCTTTCACACACACTATGACTGTTAATCTGTTTCTGGATTTGAAGTTTCATTTCTTCATATTTTTCCCCAAAAACCAGTTAAAACATTTTGTTAAATATTTAACTACTTCTCCTCAACCTTCATTCACATTTGGCGTTATGCTGTGCCCAAACCAGCAAATACCTTAGCGCCGAACAACAAATGAATGAAACAATACAGTCCCTCATTGCAGATTGAGACTCAGTGCTGACTGACATGTCGGTGTGAAACTGGTGTGCAGGCTCCTTCTGCATCACTTCACTAATTTAACCACATGTTTCATAACAAGGACAAGCCACTTCTGCTCTTTCACGTGCAGTTGCAATATTTGCTGTGATTATTAACCTCTCTTTTTTTCTTTTTTTTTTTCCCCAGCTGGAGTCGGGGGATGAAGTGGAGGTGGAGGAGTTTTATGTCAAGTTCAAGGGCTTGTGAGTAGCATGCTAGTGTTTTTTTTCCCCCCGTCTGCACCTCTTTTGTCTTTCACAGCAGGGCTTCCTCTTTTTTAGACTTATTTTCAACACACACACACACACCATGGTGTCCGTGGGTCCATACGTATGAAAAGCTCAGTATATTGAACCTGAAAGTCTTATTCACTTAGTCGTACCATGAGGTGACTCATTTCTTTGTGCTGCAGATCCACTCTTAACATCAATAACAGGGAAGTGTTAGTAGTACAATCGAATCCTTTTCATTTGTGTCCAGCTCTTGTCAAAGTAGTCATTTATTCTTCCGACACACATTTTGTTTGTGTCTGTCCAGACTCCAGTATGATTGGAAACAGTTTGGACAGCGAAAAAAGGCTTTTGCAAATTAGATTTCACCTGCATGTTGAATACACAAATTTGACCACATGACTTGCAAGAAAATGTAGTCTTACGATCTTAACAGATGTGAGAAACAAGGTGGTTGGCTTGAAGTCTCAACAATGTCCTCAGGCTCTTTTCTTATAGAGCGTGATTTAAGGATGATTATCACTTAAAGTTTGCCCTGCTGAAATGTAGCATTTATTTTCTCCTCTTTGGCCTGCAAAGTTAAGATGGGAGCAGCTGATCACATATGGCAACAGCTGCATTGCAATGGTAGATCACCTTATTGTTTACATCTGGCAGTCAGCTGCCGTTCCTTTCATCTTTCATTGGCACTTGAGACTAGGGCTGCAGCTAGTGATTATTTTTTTATTTGTTTATTAATCATTCAGTCTATAAAACAACAGAAAGAAAATTGGCAAATATTCTCATTTGAAAGACTGTGAAAGTGAAATTCTGACATTTTTTGTTAAAAAAATTAAACCATGAATCTCCAAGTAGTTGCCAATTTTCTGTGTATTGTGTAATCATTTCAGCTTTACTTTGGACTCAGTTAGCAGTGAGTTGACAACACGTATTCTTATAAATAGGTGCTTATAAGGTGCCTGCAGCCTTATTGCCTGTGACAGCAACTATTTAAACTATTCACAAACCTAAAACTCTTGAGACACAGCCTCAATCTTCATTTTGTGTTGCCATTAATGCAATGTAAATATTTCCAAGTTACAGTTTTGTCAGGAAATGTTTACACACCGTCATGCCATTGTTGTGAGACATCTAAAATAAAAAGGCCTCAAGACTTAATTTGGCTTTTGACAAACTCTTGAACATAAGGAAGCCTTCTCCATATCCCCACAACAGCACCCACATTTAGAAAATATTTCAACTAATTTTGCATCCTGATAGTGCACATGGCATACTTTTAGATTACTGACCTACTAGTCTAAAGCAGTTCATTCAGCATCCTCCTCCCATCACTAGTCTCTGAAAACCAGCACTGACCCCCTTAAAGAATGATGACGAGTGTTTAGTCTTTTATAGTGTTCTCTACAAGCACTCCTGTACTCTCTGGCTTTGATATGAGTGATGTGATTCACTTTGTGTCTCTTGTGTCTCAGTTCGTACCTGCACTGTCGCTGGGCAGATCTGGAAGAGCTGGAGAAGGACAAGAGAATACACCAGAAGGTCAAGAGGTTTAAGGCCAAGCAACAACTCAACAGCTTCATAACTGAAGTAAGCCCTGTGCTCTACACTACAGTTCGCTCATTACATGTGAATCTGAAACAGCTCTGAGATAACTGCAAACATGAGTCAAACCAGCTGACTAACAGTAATTGTCCTGGATTAAAAAACACTCATGGTTGAGAATTTTCATTTGTGAAAAAGAAGTAAATAAATTAAAAACACAGTTGTGGAAAAGCTCAGAACACGTAAAAAATGCTTAGTCATAAACTGTGAATGAGAAATCATCTGGCCTCACCCTGACACATGCAGTAAGCCAACCTATCGTGAAACTGTCTCTGTGCTTCTAACAATAAAACCTCCCCTTACTTTCTCTCCAGATGGATGATGAGCCTTTTAACCCAGACTATGTGGAGGTGGACCGTGTCCTGGACGTTTCAGAGAGCACAGATGAAAACGGAGAGGTGCTCTGATCTCTTCCTGTCATCTTTCATGGGTTTGAGCCTCTCCCTCTCTTCTCTCTCCACACACACTCACCAAACCTCCCTCCTGTGTCTGTGTGTGTGTGTTTGTTTGTGTGCAGATGGTGACCTTATATTTGGTGAAATGGTGCAGTCTGCCTTACGAAGACTCCACCTGGGAGCTGAAGGCCGACATCGACCAGTCCAAGATAGAGGAATACGAACGCATCGCAGCACGCACACCCAACACTAAGAGAGTGGTAAGCAGCTCTGTGTGTGTCCATGAATGCTCGTTGGTTGCTGTGTGTCTCCCAGCCTCTTCCCAGTAGGCGTGTGCATGTGTGTGTTTGTGTGTGTTGGCCTGCTGCCTACTCCTTCCTCCTCCAGATTTACAGCTCCCTTAACTGCTCTCCACAGGGCCGCGTTCTTGTGGTCTTACACATTTACACACACACACACACACACACACACACACACACACACACACACACACACACACACACACACTTGCTTGTGGCCAGGCCAAACCACTAACAGTGTGTTTAATGCTGAACAGAAGCATCTGACTGGCTGTGGTCTTTCTATCCATCACTCCTTTCTCTCCCTCTGTCCATCTATTTAACTACTGCCTACTGTTTCTCCTTAAGGACCACATTAGAAATGCTCCATACAGTGGCAGTAGTGGGATTTTTATATTTATAGATTTGTATTTTTAGCCATGTTAGCAGTGTGGCTCATGGGGTGGACTAACACAGAAACATCTCTGCAACTGTTAAGACGATTTGTGCTAGTCATTCGTCTTCCCCAGAGGATGAATCCCAGTGACTTTTTTGTTCAAAATTTCAGCTTGTCAACAGTTTAGTGCATGACAAGATTCCTTGAAAACTGAACCACAGCCCCATGTTGTTCCCAAGTTGGCTGTTAAACCCAATTTAAACCCAACTACAGCCTTGCACACACCTACATCCTTACACTAATGATTAGATAAGGATTTTAAGCCTTAATTTTTTGTAATGACCCCTAATAATAATATTATTATGTGCATCTAGGATCGGCCTCCTGCAGCCGACTGGAAAAAGCTGGAGGGCTCCAGGGAATACAGGAACGGCAACGCACTCAGGGAATACCAGCTAGAAGGCCTCAACTGGCTAACCTTCAACTGGTACAACTCGTAAGTCTCAATTAACTTTATTTTGTTAGAATTAGTCCCCAACTGCTGCTGCCAGCCTGTACATGTGCTAGCACCTCATTTAATCATCTTAAGTGGACACTTAGTGGCCCTGTAGCATTCCCACCAGTGCCATCCCTGCATGTAATGCCTGCTCTTATTGTAACGTAAGAGACTTTAGACAAACAAAACTTCACTCAGTAGCACAAACAGAAGATTGTAGTTCAACTAGTCATGGATTTTCTGGAATGTCATTGAAGTGTCTGAGGTGTATTCCAGGCCTGGAAAAAAAATTAAGGAATCCAATCTCTGAGTATGGCAGGTCACTTTTTCACAGTTTCTACTTGCAGTCCATCCTTCTTTAGCCTCTCATTCACTCTTTCCACATCATTTGTCCTCCACAGACGTAACTGTATCTTGGCTGATGAGATGGGTCTCGGAAAGACCATCCAGTCCATTACATTCCTCTATGAGATTTACATGAAGGGCATTGAGGGGCCATTCCTGGTCATCGCCCCACTCTCCACCATCCCCAACTGGGAGAGGGAGTTCAGGACCTGGACTGAGCTCAACGCGGTGGTCTACCATGGCAGCCAGGCCAGCCGCAAGACCATCCAGGCCTATGAGATGTACTACAGAGACGCACAGGTAAACTGGATGAGACAGGGCTGCTAATCTGTCTCTGTGTGGGATGATATTAGCTGCTGTTTATTTAGAAATGAATTATGTTTACAATGTAAACCAGGAGATCATCAACCCTGTAGAACAGGCATCTCAAACCGGTTCCATAAAGGGCCGTGTGGCTGCAGGTTTTCATTCCAACCCAGGAGGAGCACATCAGGCCAACCAATCAACATCAGGGGATCACTTAGTTATCAGCTGAAGACTGGGATCAGCTGATTAATTGATTCCAGCCTGGTGTGCTCCTCCTGGGTTGGAATGAAAACCTGCAGCCACGCGGCCCTTTATGGAATTGGTTTGAGATGCCTGCTGTAGAAGTATCTGAAAAAGTCATTAAGATGCTTTTAAGCTGACGTTCAAAGTCAATGATACCATTATATGTTGATCATTCATGGATCAATGCTTGATCTGTAATAATACAGACATATGCTAACAGTAAAATAATTTTATTTTATAGTGTGAAAATAAAATAACATAAAATGTTTATTTTCAAATGACATAAGATTTCATAGCCTTATGTAAAATGGCTACTGTAAGTTTTCATTGACAATACATTAGCTTTATAATTTTCTAATTTTTTTTAAGGTGTTAAAATAATTTGTGAACGTAAGGAGGATTATCCAGGCGTTCTTACCAGAATTTCTACGTGAAATAAGTGTAATTTTTTGTTAGCAATATACTCACGTAAGTAAATGTTTTGGTCCGTTTACATCAGTCAGAAAGTCATTGGTCATTTCTGCAGCCCAGATGGCAGCTCATTTTACAACGTGTAGATTAGAAGTAGACGAATGAACTGAACAGAATGTGGACCGTTAAGTAAAGAAAGATCAGACATCGTTTCAGTAGCTGTAACCAGGATGAGGCTGTACACAGGTACAGCTGTGTACAGCCTCATCCAGTAGATGGACAAAATGAGATGCTGCTGTGTAAGACAGTCAACAGATCTGAACACCTCAGCCAGCTGGGGATGGACAGTGCTCCTCTGCTGTGTAAGCTCTTTACACTCCTCTAGCTGTAAGCCATATACTGTAAGCTCCTGCAGCACAATGCTGCTAGCATCTTCCAGTGTAACTCACGCCACTGTGAGCCTTGAAGAAAATAAGCTGTAGTAGCGGTGTCCTTGTTAGCTGCTTGCTTCTAATCCAGGCTGAGGTAATCCTCAAGGTCGCAGTGGACATTGTGTCCTTTTCTACTGCCCTGCCTGCTTCCTACATACAGAAAGGACATAGAACAGTTACAGAGGGCACTCCTTGTTTAAGTTGTTTATTTCTGCTATGTCTTAGATGGCTAACAGATTTTGATAACATAAGGGGCTGCCATAAGTCTGGCTTTATATTAAGCCTCCATTTCAGAGCTTTTCTTGGCTTTTCCTCACCAATTTATGGAGCCGTTGTGGCCTCTAGTCAGTGCCTTTTACTTTTGTCCTAAAAGGGAGAACGATGATAAAGGAGTTAGAATTGACAAATTGTTTTCCTTTTTCTTTGTTTCTCTCTCTCCGCCCCTCCAGGGTAAGATAATAAAGGGAGTGTATCGGTTCCACGCGGTGATAACAACCTTTGAGATGATTCTGGCTGACTGTCCAGAGCTTCGCAGCGTGCCGTGGCGCTGTGTGGTGATAGACGAGGCCCACCGCCTCAAAAACCGAAACTGCAAGCTACTGGAAGGACTCAAAATGATGGACATGGTGAGTTGTGCCTATAGCAAGAGGAAAGGAGGAACTGGGAAGAGGCTGTTGGTTGCCATCAGTTATTAGTTATAGGTATTGCATCATGCTTTCACTCTATCACATGGTCTTAGAAGTAATACTACTTGCACTCAAGGCATTAGAAAGCCTACAATACAATTTAAGGAATGTATTTACAGCCTCTTGGCACACTTGAGTTCAGATTGATGTAAATTCAGCAGGATTTTTGTAGTTTTTCAAAGATCTTTAAGAACCGTGAGAGCACTTTGTATCAGTTAGAGCTGGACAAATTAGCCCAGTATCTGTGCCATGTCAATACAATCCCTCTGTCCTCAACTTTTTCTGTTAAAGTCCTTAAGACATCCTGCTTTCCAGTTTTAGTAACTTTAAATATCTCTTTCCTGTCCCTCCCCTCTTCCTCCAGGAGCACAAAGTACTGTTGACAGGAACTCCTCTCCAGAACACTGTGGAGGAGCTCTTCAGCTTACTCAACTTCCTGGAGCCTGAGCGATTCCCGTCTGAACAGACATTCATGACTGAATTTGGAGACCTGAAGACTGAAGAGCAGGTAAATAGACAACTCTATCTGTGTAAAAAACAAAAGGAGGGGGGGGTGTTTAATTTTTCATCTTCCCATGGTTCCTTAATTCCACACAAATGAAGTGTTAACATTGCTTCTGTGTGTGTTTCAGGTCCAGAAATTGCAGGGCATTCTGAAGCCCATGATGTTAAGAAGATTGAAGGAGGACGTGGAGAAGAACCTGGCCCCTAAGGAGGAGACCATCATTGAGGTAGGACCCATTATAGATGTGTCAGAACTTAACGTTGGTATGAAAACTCTTTCACTTATTCTGCTGATGTTGTCTTCTGCCGACAAGCTTAAACAATATAGCTCACTAAAAGAATCTGTTCTGTCTATATTGTTGTGAAGTGTTGGAAATGTTTCAGCAAAGGAAAAAATGATTGGATCGATGATTGTTGTTGTTAGGTGGAGCTGACCAACATCCAGAAGAAATACTATCGGGCCATTCTGGAGAAGAATTTCTCTTTCCTCTCCAAAGGAGGTGCAGGGGGAGGAGGTGGCGGGGGATCCAGTGTCCCCAACCTCCTCAACACGATGATGGAGCTGAGGAAATGCTGCAACCACCCCTACCTCATTAATGGTATACACACATGCTTCCAATATTTAATTACTGCAGTTCCCATGAAGTTAAAATCAAAATCATGAATGTGCTGAATGGCTGTAATACACATTCAGCGCTGCTGGCTACTGTAAAGTCCAATGAATATCCATGACAAGTGGAGCTAGCTGCCTGTTTTTACAGGAAACATGCAATATATTGAAACAAGTATCACTCCACTGGGCATTTCATGGGAACTTAAAACATTAATGTTCTGCAGAGCAGCCTTATTAATGTGCCAAAACCATTGTTTGTTTCCTGATGAATTTGAATTCTTTTAGGAGCGGAAGAGAAGATTGCAGAGGAGTTTAGGGACTCTCACGGGCCTGACATACCAGATATGGCACTCCAAGCCATGATCCAGGCCGCTGGTAAGCTGGTGCTCATTGACAAGCTGCTGCCCAAACTGAAGGCTGGCGGACACAGAGTCCTGGTGTTCAGTCAGATGGTCCGCTGTCTGGACATCCTGGAGGACTACCTCATCCAGAAACGGTGAGAAGAGAGAAAATTATTATGTCCTTGAGAAGAGCAAAGTGTAGAGATGTCTTACATTTACCTAAATGACTCAAGTTACCGCCTGAAAATGAGATAAGACCAAACTTGATTCAGCTCAGACGAATTTTTTGTGGCAAAGATGTTCAACGAATCGAGTAAATGCGACTGCTGAGAAGATCACACTGTTGAAGTTGTCGCATCATTGCTACCGTGTGGACTCGACATGTGGGAATGATGGCAACATGCTAGTGACAGTCATTCACACCTGTTCCTCCCACTCTGTGTACAGATATCCTTATGAACGTATAGATGGCAGAGTTCGCGGTAACCTGCGGCAGGCAGCCATCGACCGTTTCTCCAGACCAGATTCAGACCGTTTTGTCTTCCTGCTGTGTACAAGAGCTGGAGGACTCGGCATCAACCTGACTGCAGCAGATACCTGCATCATCTTTGACTCTGACTGGAACCCTCAGAACGACCTGCAGGTACAAACCGCACGGTGCTCTGCCTGCAGTTTGTTGTAGAATTATTCTAGTTGTTCATACAGGACATTTGATTAGCCATAGCATGGAACTGTTGAGACCCCCGCACTGGAAAGTGTCAAGAGGTACTGTAGAGTCCCTTCCAGCTTCAGGGTGGGAAGCTTAGACTTTAGACTGTCAGTTGGATGAACTCTACCAGCCGCATTTAACTGCACCATATCATTAGTCTTCTGCTGTAACCTCACGTGTCATACTATCAAATTAGCTGTAGAACAATGTTTTTGAGTGTCTGAATGTGTCCTCCTCCAGGCCCAGGCTAGGTGTCATCGTATCGGCCAGTCTAAGGCGGTCAAGATATACCGCCTGATCACCAGGAACAGCTACGAGAGGGAGATGTTTGACAAGGCCAGCCTGAAGCTGGGGCTCGACAAGGCCGTCCTCCAGAGCATGAGTGGACGAGAGAACGCCAACAGCGGGGTGAGACACATCATACACACTCATCAATGGGGCACCCATACCCCAGAATCAGAGAGTATACCTTACATGTTTTCACTCAGTGTTTGTTTACTTTCTGACAACACTAAATATTGGTCATGGAATTAAATGTTTTTTGTTTCTGGTCCAGGTACAGCAGCTGTCCAAGAAAGAGATCGAGGACCTTCTGAGAAAGGGAGCGTACGGAGCTCTGATGGACGAGGAAGACGAAGGCTCCAAATTCTGTGAGGAAGACATCGACCAGATCCTCCAGAGACGAACCCACACCATTACCATAGAGTCTGAGGGAAAGGGATCTACCTTTGCTAAGGTACACACTTGAGTCAACCTAAGAACTATGGAAAAGCAATTTATTTTCTTTTCACTCATATGCTGCTCACACCGTACGTAAAGCTTGGAATATGTGTGAAAATAGGCTCTAAAAAAGTGTGATTACCTGCCGTTGACCAATATGTTTCCTTTTGTCTGCAGGCCAGCTTTGTTGCAACAGGTAACCGAACAGACATTTCTCTGGAGGATCCAGACTTCTGGCAGAAATGGGCTAAGAAGGCCGAGCTGGACCTGGACGCCATCAATGGACGGGTACTACAGACAAACACACACACACACGTACAACTGCCCATTCATACTGAAAACACAAGTACATCCAATGTAAACCCCACCCAAGGACAGACCCACATGAGAAGCCAAAGAGACAGTCATACTGTGCTTTCAAGTACTTTCATGCACGTGAACTCCCTGCCTCTCCCTCTCTTTCTCTCTCTCTCTTACACACACACACACACACACACACACACACACACACACACACACACACACACACACACACACAAACACAAACAAACTTGTGTCCCCATATGGAAAGGGGACTAGCAGTGGTAATTAGTCGGTGCTATCTCCACAAGATAGGAGGAGGAAAGTGAGACAGACTGAGAGAGAAACAGAGAGATCAGGAGGAAAGCAGAGAGAGAGAGAGATTAATATTGACAGTTGGGAATCTCCTCTCTTCCTTAATTACCCATGTTTCCCTGCTCTCGTGTGTGTGTTTGAGCGAGAGAGAGTAAGCTGCTTAGCTCCACTTAACAGAGCGCAGATGCCTGGAGGGTACAGAGATATCACTTAGGCTACTGCTCACACACACATACACACACAGAAACCCAAGCTCAGTAACATTCTTACACACACATTGAGCACTCTGCTAACAGGCATCCTTGTTCTTGCTTTCCTTCCCTCTCCATATTGGTTCACATTTTTTAATTTGTGTATTTGTCCGTCCTGATATCTTCTCTCCACTCCCTCACTCCCTCTCTTGTGGAGGGCCCTCCACTGGAACACTTAATCCAGCTCTACGAGCATGAATACGGGCCGCTCCCCTGGGATTTATTATTGTGTGATGTTAAAATGGAAATGACTGCAGCGCTCTGTGATAATTGTGGAACTAACTATTGCCCTGTTTGTGCATATTAATAGGATTGCAAGGGGGGAAAAAATCAAATTAATTGAACAAAAATGTAATTCATTAGACAACATAATTAATGCCAGGTTATGTTTGAGCTGAGCACCAATTTTCTCAGCATCAAGAGTGAAACACAGGGCTAAATATCCAATTAATCCAATTTTGTACAGAAGATGCCATGTTTTCACAGGGTTCACAAAAGTCATAGAAGTCAGAATATACAAGACATGTGCAAAAAGGCCACTTCATCGGAGGAAAGCAGAAGGCACTTTGCATATTGTTTACAGGCCATCTGTAATTGAAACCAGGTTCTCAGTAAATAAAAGGAAAAAACCTTGCACAAGGGAATAACATCTAGACCATAAAAGAACACCAAATAACATTTTCATTGAATTCATCTCCAGAACACGCTCGTGATTGACACGCCGAGGGTGAGGAAGCAGACGAGGCACTACAGCAGCGTCAAAGAGGACGAGATGCTGGAGTTCTCTGAGCTGGAGAGCGACGATGACGAACCAAGCAAACCCTCGTCCAAACCTCGCCGGCCCCAAGATAAAACCCAGGGTTACCCCCGATCTGAGTGCTTCAGAGTGGAGAAGAACCTGCTGGTCTACGGGTCAGTGGCATATTCATGTTTTCTACCAAAAAAAACAGACAAACGACAATGTTGACCACTTAGCACCAACCCTCTGGAATTATCTTTCCACATCTGTTAGATTTGCTGAATTTTCTAAAACTCATAGAAACTAATTTTTATAGGCGAGCCTGTCTACAGATCTGCACTCTGGGCTTTTTTTTTTTTCATTTAATTCAAGCCAACAGCACCTCTAAAAGCTCTCTAATTAAAACACATTATGTTTAACAAAGAGCAAAAACGACAAGTTGGTTTTTAAAGGAGTTTATGTGTCCAACTATTTCCTGACTGAGCACTGTGACTTCATGGAGCCTTTGCAAGCAACTTAACAGCCTCACAGTGACAATGAGACACTGGATTTTGGACAGGTTAAACAAACGAAATCTAACATGTCAATTGGCTTTAGCTTCATGTATATAACAGACATGAGAGTGGTATCAATTTTCTCAACCAAACCTCAGCAAGAAATAAGTAATGTTTCCCAAAGTGTTTCATTTAAATATGCAGGGAAATACATGTGAAGGGGGAAAAGAACATTGAAAATAATAGAAATGGAATTCAACAATTTAACAGAAGAGAATAAAATGTAGTTCAGCTTGTGGTGGATAAAGAGTAATGCTGGTGGGTGGAGTTCATCACTCAGCTAATGTGTGTGTGTGTGTGTGTGTGTGTTTCTGTATACAAGAGCACACAAGTTAATGGATGCAGACTGGCCCATGGAGTGATTTAGTAGACAGAAATCTTTGTCTCAAGGCCATCAACACACAGCAACTAATCAGAGCTGCCTATATACACATGTACACACACACACTTATGTAGACCAGGCATGCTCATTCTTGTGCACACACATACACACACAACTGACTAATGTTAATTCTAAGAACTTAAATTCACTTTTTTAGGCACCTGATTTTTCCTATTCCTTCAAAATCCTAATTTCAAACACATTCAATTTCTCTTCAGGAAGTGCTTGTAAAAGATACTTATAATTGGATTTATTGAGGCGTCAAGAGCAATATTTAATTGGAGTGTCTATAAATCTGTGACAGTGACCGAAAAGCATCTTAACTCAGACATGTACTGGTGTACGATAACAGCCTTGAAAGTCACAGAGACGAGTACGTTCTACTGCACACACAGAGGCAAATTGACACACTTACCACAGATAGTGATTATCGGGTGAGTCCGTCCATTTTCATGGCTGACTTGGTGTGTGTGTGTGGGGGGGAAAAAAAAAAAAAAGAACAGTGGTGCTAGTGAGATGTCAGCGTTGTTATTGTTACAGTCTAGTCTCGTGGCCTGAGGCTGTAGGACACAAAAACACACACTGTCTGACTAGGCCTGTCCTCTCTGCTCAGTGCTCTGTTGTCTTTTCCCATCATCCATCTCTCTCTCTCGCCCTCATCCACCATTTTAGCCTGTCTAAAATCATTCAGAGTGAGGCTGGTTCACATGGTTCAGTGAAGATTAGGAAGCAGCAGTGGAAAAATTTTGGTTGAGAACAAGACAGTCTGAGGGATGCTGTCCACCACATCAGCCTTTAGGGTCGCTCTCTCTTTGGATGTGGCGGGGGGGGTGGGGGCTCTGATCCATGAAGCACACGCAGGGATGCCCGGGTGGCGCTAGTTAGGATGACAGTAACGGTTAAGTCAACAGACTGGTAAAATGTATAATGAGAGCCTGGCACTCAGCAGTGTGTGTTTTGTGTGTGAGAGACGTCTGGGCTGCAAGACAACATGAACGATCAGGTTCATGTGAGCCATGAACGTAATGTAGCACAGGAATAAAAGAAAGCAAGAAAGAAAGAAAAAAAAAATCCTTTTTTCAGTTTATGGTTTCATTAGCTCAGTCTAACAACTGTGACCAGGTTAATTTTTTTAATTCATTTACTTGAGTAACTTTTTAACTCCTTTAGGGTAGGTGCTATGTGTCATCTGAAAAACTATTATCCATCATGTATTCCATCCCTGCTTCACATGTGAATTGACTAGTTTGACAATCTAAAACATTCGTTTGCCCCCACCCCCCTAGTGTAACAGTGCTGTGTTCTGTTAAACAAACGATGGATTTTAAATATTTAAAGTCTGATGCTCTGTATATCTGTAGGCTGACAGTCGCCCCTTCCTGTTTTCTCCATTTTTGTCCTAGTTGGGGTAGGTGGAGTGACATCCTGGCTCATGGTCGCTTCAAGCGACCCCTGAAGGAGACCGATGTGGAAACAATCTGCCGAGCCCTCCTGGCCTACTGCCTGCTGCATTACCGTGGTGACGAGAATATCAAGAGCTTCATCTGGGACCTGATCACCCCAAGTGAAGATGGGACCACCAAGACGCTGACCAACCACTCTGGTAACACACACATGCTGTATATACCTGATTACACCATGGACACAGACTATATACTGTATTTGTTTTAATCTGGGATTACACCAGCAGAACATGTTAAATCTAAGAATGAATGTACAATTAATGAGAAGCTAGAAAGTAATGGACTAATAATGC
The DNA here is from genome assembly GCF_017976325.1 of Chelmon rostratus. Classification (NCBI taxonomy): domain Eukaryota; kingdom Metazoa; phylum Chordata; class Actinopteri; order Chaetodontiformes; family Chaetodontidae; genus Chelmon; species Chelmon rostratus. Next base: position 3,305,195 of record NC_055669.1, on the reverse strand, counting down.
AACTAATTTTAAAACAATATGGAAGTGTTCTCATTTCATATCAGTTGTAGGGTTGATAGGTGGGTGAGAAGGTTGAGTTGGCTGGCAGTTACTGGGGTATTTAAAGGAAAGTGGATTACTGGGCTACATAGCTTTAGTGGGACTTCATATGGGAACCCTTTGGTTGACACTTTTAACTTTTCTGTACCTGAGTTTCGGTTTAATACATTGATCCTTTTTTCTTTTTTTAATCTTCCTTTGAAAAATATAATTGTTTTTAAATTCAAGAAAACACACCACCAAGTTTTCTAATGTCCAAAAAAAAGAAACTGCACAAGGACCTCGCCAAAATAAAATACAAGATTTGAATCTGACCAGACATTTAATGACAGCTTGAGGGACTTCACAGCTTTACTGGACACATTTAAGGCGGCGTTGAAGTTCGGTACTCAGCCCTAATCCCAGTCAGTGCTACCGTATTTAAATGACTGAGCCTAGCAACGTTTTGGATTAATGTTGTTGGCGCTGTGTAAAGACACAAAATAGACATTGAGCCCTGTTCGATCAAGATGTACAGCTTGTCATTTGTCACCACCTTTTCTCTCTGTCCCCCTCTCTACAGGTCTCTCTACCCCAGTTCCTCGGGGCAGGAAGGGCAAGAAGGGAAAGCCTCCAGCACCGCCTCCACAGACTCCAAGAGCTGATTGGCTGGCCAGCTGCAATCCCGACCATTTATTGCAAGAGGACAGCTACAAGAGACACCTGAAACATCACTGTAACAAGTATGACTTTCTCATTCTCTCTCTCGCACACAAAAACACACTCACCTGAAACAACATGGTATCTAGTCTCTAACACATTTCTTTCAGGGGCGATTAACTGTTTATGAAAGGATTATTGGTCAAGTAAGTGTTCACATAGTGGAAACTTGTGAATGTTCAGGATACTAATGTGACTTAAAAACCAAAACATGGATGCAAGTGGTAGGAGTGATGGTTGTTGAGTCTGGCCTTACGTCTCACACACAGATGCAACAGTCTCCCTGTTTTACTCCTCACACACACTCACACAGACACAGACAAACACACACATATTCTTGTTTGCTCTGTGGTCAGCTCGCTCTCCTGTTGTCAGGGAGATATGCTTCCTTGCCCTCTCGATTCAATTCCAAGATTTTTTTTTTTTTTTCTTCTTGAGGGGCAAGTGTGTGTGTGTGTGTGTGTGTGTGTGTGTGTGTGTGTGTGTGTGTGTGTGTGTGTGTGTGTGTGTGTGTGTGTGTGTGTGTGTGTGTGTGTGTGTGTGTGTGTGTGTGTTTGTGTGTGTGTTTGTGTGTGTGTTTGTGTGTGTGTTTGTGTGTGTGCGTGTGTGTGTGTCTGGCTGTGTGCCAGGCCAGGTGCAGGCAGACCTGTTGGAAGTGGGTGAAAGACACACACACACACACACACACACACACACTTGGGGGTGATTATGTGGTGCCATCTGCTAGGCTGGAGCACAGCGTTGTGTGGCTAATCAGGCCTGGCACATTGATGGATGAGCACACACAGCCTGCCAACAAACACACACACTGCAACTTGTGATGCCATTGATGCACAAACACACACACACACACACACTGCAGAATGAGTTGCAAATGACTGTCTTTATACCCCCCCCCCATGCCTCTCCAAACTTTCTGTTCCCTCCTTTCCAGCACAGCTTTCTGTCCTCTCTATTCTTTTCCTCTCTACTCCTCCCACTCATCTCCTCCTCCAACCCCCCCCCATCTTCTTCTGTCTTCTGCTCCAAACGCTGTGATTGGCATTAAATCCTGGTGACAAATCTGGTGACAAATGTTTACAGTGAAGCAGATCTCCCAGATAGTAACATTTCCAATGTCAGGAGATCAATTCTGACTCCCATTCTTGAGCTGTGACTGAACTGATTCATTTTAGTGGGGAGGTGCTAGAAAAATAACTGACCACAAACATCTGTAATTTGTACCGAGTGAAGATGACGATCTAGTTGAAGACAGTGCTGAAATGCAGTTTTGAATTATAGTTCAGTATTTCAACAAAATAATACCTCGAGACATTTTCTATTTGAATACTGCTCCCATCCATTTCTTACTTCATTATATCCTCCAGTAGAATGAGGCCAGTGACAAAATGATCAGATATCAAATCTGACTTTAGAAATATTATGTGTGAATTTTAGAAATAACATGAATACAGCATAATATATTGTCCTTATTTGCATTAAATGCTTGTCAAAATTACTGTAGAAAAACCGGCCTGGGTCAGGGTGATCTTTAGATCTGAAACAATTGGCCAATCAATCGAGTAGTCAGTCAACAGAAAATAAATCCTTAACAGTGTATGTAATTGATAAATCATTCAAGTAATTATCCAGCAAAAAGACCAAAGATTTTACATCACTGAACTTGATATGGGTCTTCGGGCTTTGGACTTCTGGTCAGACAAAACAAACAATTTGAAGTTGTCACATTAGGATCTGGGAAATGATAACAGGCATCTTTCACTGTTTTCTGTTGTCTTATAGAGAACATTTTAAATTGATTATTGCCAAAAATAATTCAGTTAACTCATAATGGAAGTAGTCATTAATTGCAGCCCTCGTCATCTTTTTAGGACAATTTTACTAACTTTGCCTTGTTTTTGCAGAGTGTTGCTGAGGGTGAGGATGCTGTATTATCTGCGACAGGAAGTCATAGGCGACCAGGCTGAACGCATCCTGGAAGGAGCTGACTCAAGGTTAGTAAACAATTTCTACATGTCTTCATATTAGTGTCTCTCTCACCTATAGGCTGTGTAAAATAAAGGCGTAGTCTCCGTGGCTGAAGAGCCACTGTGAAGCTCAGTGACAGTGGTTCTGCCTGACTCCACTGGCTAAATCAAGCTTTAAGTATTAACATAATTTAAAAATTATTTAAAAATTCACCCCCTGTACACTTGTGAAGAATGACAAAATTAGGTTTAGAGACTAAAACCATTTTTTGTACCATGCTGTAAACACGTTTAATTCTGCTGTACAGTGAGGCATTTCAGTATGGGGGTCTATGGAGATTGATTTGCTTTTGGAGGAACCTCAATTGGCCATACAAGGAACTGCAGTTTTTGGCATTTGGGGTTCTGTGTTGTCTTCAATTTTCAGCCCCGGAGATTGCTTTAACCACATCTTCCGACCCTAGAGAGGACTGATTCAGTGCTACAGACCTCTGTAGGGTAGAAGATTTTTTTATTGTTAACATAACTGATGTAAAAAAAGATGTGCCTGCACAGACAGAAAACAAACTCCATGTTCTTTTTTTTGTGATGTCGAACTCAGAATGGCGCCTCTGGCTTTACAACCTGTGTTCATGCATCATTTTCTGATGAGAATTTGTAACTTGTCCAAACCTCCTGAAGTGTCAACAAGTTCAGCAACCGGATATTAATTCCAAATACATAAAAACACATCGCATATCCTCTGCACCAGAGGATTTTTTCTCAAGCACAAGAAACTAGGTAATAACAGTCAATGGAGAGGCTTTTCTATATGGAATAAATCATGAAAGTGAGTTGAGAGATGGATATTTATATGAATATGTGATTAATTATTACTAGGGTGTATTTCTGTCTGTTCTAGTGGCCTCTTTGGCATGGTTCTTCCTATTCTGAAGAACATTCAACACAGTTATTTTTTCAGGGGAAAATTAGCTTGTTATTGCAATTTTGACCCATTTAAGTTTGCCCCCCCTCCAACCCCCCCACAGGCTATTGATTATCATCATTTGGCACAAGGCCTTACAGTCAATGCAGGGTTGTTTTACTGAAGGTTAACTATACTGCTCACCTTGAGTGTTTTTGCTCATTCTGACAACTCCTTCACTGCTTCCTCCTTCTTTCCTCTGTCACGCCATACTTGCCATCTGTCCATCTCTCCTTCCCTCTCTGCAGTGCCTTTTAGTCTCTCATCATGTCCCATCCCCCTCTCATCACCCTTTCACCCAGATGTGAATGCATTTATAATGTGGAGCACGTGCACTTCATGTTGATCTCTCCCATTCCCTCCCCTCTGTCTCCCTCCCCCCTCAATGGCTACTGTGACAGACCCCTGTGTGTGTCTGTGTGTCTGAATGTGTCTCTGTGTGTGTGTCTCTGTGTGTGTCTGTGTGTGTCAGTGCCTGCCAGACGTGAGCATACGGGGTGCCATCGTGCCAACATATGCCAGGGGGATTTAGCATGCCAGTCTTGGCGCGCACACGTATGTGTGTGTGTTTGTGTGTGTGTGTTTGTGTGTGTGTGTATGTGTGTTGCCAAGACCGAGGATGCTGCTGTTTGCAGAGATAAGGGACCGTTTCCCTGGTTTCTTCTCTCCTCCTGTCACCCTCTGTCTTTCTGCTTCCATTGTGTATTGCACCCTTTCTCTCTTTAACTAGCTGCAAACACCATTTTCTACTTTCCATAATGGGGGGGGTCGGTGGCGGGGGGGGGGGGGGGGGGGGGGGGGTCGGTGGCACAACATAGGATTTATCGTGCAAAAACCTTAAACCATTCTCAGTTTGTCATTTACGCGCATAAATAGTTCTGTTCTTGACCAGATAACTGTTTTTTGTTGAACTCTGGTCATTTTATCAGGATGTGCACTAAGTAGGTGCACTTAAAGGAGCACTCTACTGATTTAGCATTGCATTCCCTACTACGTTGTTGTCTTATGATGGACAGTTTTTTAAAGGATCACAATCTATGCAGTTGAACCAGATAAATTACCCTTTTATTCCACGCATTCCTCTTCTCAAAAATGCCTACATTACCCACAATGCAATTTGGTTGGAGGTTTAAGTTATGCTAGTGGTGGCTCAAGCTGAGATGAAGGCTACAGAGGTCTACTTGAGGCAGTTTATCAGACTTGACACAGCTCCCTCTGGAGCCGCTAAAGGCTTTACACAACTTCTTTCATCTTTGCAGTACTGCTTCCCCTGCACCTGGAAACAGACTTTGATGTGTAAAATTGGTGGCTACTAAGATTTTCCTTTTTTACTGTTCTAGTTTAGTACAGTGTCATTACGTAATGACTAATTAAATAGTATTAGAAGCTGAATAAGGGTTGGAAGTGTTGACAAACTCTTGGTGAAAATAGTGATAGTAGAAATGGTGGGTGTAGGAATATGATGCTAGGGAGGCATCGTCATACTTTAAGTCAAATTTCTGGTCCCACAAACACTCGTGGAGCCATACTAACTTGATCAGAAAATACTGTAAGAATATTCCAGTGAAGCGCACAGGCAACAAAGCAGACAGCGTTTTTATATTGATGGTTCTGAGCATTTATGACTGTGACTTGGGAGGAAAACTGAATTATTTATTTTAATGCAGTTTTGGACCCACTTTTAAGCTTTTGCCCCGGTCCACATACTGTAAACACTACACTGTCGTATCCTTTTCACCTTCAGTTTTCAACTTCTCAAATGTCCCGAGTTATTTCCATCTTGACATTTTCATGGTAACTAAACAGAAGGCAACAAGCAGTACTTCCTGTTTAGATCATTTTCCATTTTCGTCTAGTTTCAGTAACTTGCAGCTCAGTCAAAAAGGGAAGGGCAAATATTTAGATTTATTCATAACAAGGAGACACTTTGAGGATATCGGAAGTGCAGTTGCACAAGTTAACTGACAAGACTGTAAGTAGAATACAACACACAGCTTAAAATGCTGCTTGTACGTTAATACTCCTTAAATATTTTGCGTATTTGTTTTTAATCTCCCATTGGCAGCTGACAGCTTTTTCCAATTCGATTACAGTGCAAATGGCTCATAATCTGATCTCCTCTTTTCTCTGTTCTGAATTGAAATGCAAGAGTGATGCCTAACTGAAGCAAATTGAACACACACAAACAATTTAGTTTGATTATCAGTGATTTGATATGTTTATCTCTGCCACAGTGAGCTGGATATCTGGATTCCCCAGCCGTTCCATGCCGAGGTCCCAGCTGACTGGTGGGACAGTGAGGCCGACAAAGCCCTGCTCATTGGTGTCTTCAAACACGGTGAGAAACACACAGCAGCATCCACACATACTCCTTGTATAGATCCCTATCTTCCAACATGGCAGCCTCAACACAGTGAATACAAAATGAACATAACACTCACGCACGAACAGGCACACACACACACACACAAACACTGCTAACATGTCAGCACCTTCAGATACACACGCAGACGCCCCAGTAGCCTCCAACCCAGTAAGGATCATGCAAGCAGTCACCCACATCACATTCAAACTGGGTGAGGGTGCACACACACAAACACATCCCACCCACTTCTGCTGCCACTGGTTGATTGGTGTTGCTATGGCAATAGCGGTACGCAGCTGGCAGGCTCAGTGTGCTATCGGGAGTGTGATTGATGGCTGGTTTCACTACTAGCTACGTGTGCGTCTGCTTTGCAGTGCGTTACAGGTGTTAATATTGTAAACAAAGCTAATCACAGTAAAGTTGAAATAACAAAATATTTTCTCTGTGTTAGCTGTTAACCTGGTTATTTGGATCATTGTTTGGAATAGTTGTGCTAATCTCTAAGTGAGCCATCTTTGAGTGCTGAGTAGGCGACTGAATGTGACTCCCACTGACAGGCCCATGAGGCCGAGTGTTGTGAGTGTGTGTGTGTGTGTGTGCTGCGGATGGAGACCCTCATTCATAGCAATTTGGCATAATTGTCATAATTTTTCCATCATTGCCACCCTCTATGATTCAATTAGAACAGACACACACACACACACACACACACACACACACACAGAGGAATACAAAAGGGCTCACCCATAGTTAATCATAATCCTCATTCACCATGGAGGCCCTTTGGGGGGGGCTTTGTATGAACACACACACACAGGCACAGAAGACAGTGCGTGACACATACACCAAAAAGTGATGGCCTATAAAGGCCCTGATGATTAACGTTTGGCTGCAGGCGCAGACCTGTGTGTGATGCGGTGTGTGTGACAGAGAGACATTTAGGAACAATGCATCACATCTTTGCTAATTGAAATGTGATGGAGAGAAATAAGGAAGGAGGGATGAGTGAAAGGATGAAGAAGAGGTGATGTGGTTCTGTTGTCATATCCTGCTCTTCTCCTTCTTCCTTCTCTCCTCCACTCCTCTCTGCCTCTTGCCTCTCTTCCTTTTCTTTTTTCCCCTCCTTCTTCCCGCTCTTATGCATTTTCCTCTCATTCCTTGCATTTTTTCCCCTCCCCAATCTCTCATCTCTCCTTCCCGATGTGTCTCAGTAGGATCTGCACATTCTAATCTGTTCTGCCTGAATGCCCCTAACGGACAAACACACACACAATTTCTCATACCTACTAGCTCACTTTCACAGACGCCATGACACACACACTTTTTGCTCCTTTCTCTCTCTCTCTCTC